>NC_072886.1:209481-410820 GCF_028858705.1 Grus americana | reverse complement strand
CCAGAGCCCCCCCAGCCCCCCAAAGCTGCCCCCCAGCCCCCAAAATCCCACCCCAGAGCCCCCCCAGCCCCCCAAAGCTGCCCCCCAGCCCCCAAAATCCCACCCCAGAGCCCCCCCAGCCCCCCCAAATCCACTCCATAGCCCCCCCAGCCCCCCAAACCTGCCCCATAGCCCCCAAAATCCCACTCCAGAGCCCCCCTACCCCCCCAAACCCCACCCCAGAGCCCCCACTGCCCCCCAAATCCACTCCATAGCCCCCCCAGCCCCCCAAACCTACCCCCCAGCCCCCAAAATCCCACCCCAGAGCTCCCCCAGCCCCCAAAGCTGCCCCCCAGCCCCCAAAATCCCACCCCAGAGCCCCCCCAGCCCCCCCAAATCCACTCCATAGCCCCCCCAGCCCCCCAAACCTGCCCCATAGCCCCCAAAATCCCACTCCAGAGCCCCCACTACCCCCCCAAACCCCACCCCAGAGCCCCCACTGCCCCCCAAATCCACTCCATAGCCCCCCCAGCCCCCCAAACCTACCCCCCAGCCCCCAAAATCCCACCCCAGAGCTCCCCCAGCCCCCCCAAATCCACTCCATAGCCCCCCCCAGCCCCCCCAAATGAGAAGCGGGAAGCGGGGTGCCATCGGCAGAGCGTTTATGGGGGGGTGCCGGGGGGGGCCAGGGCCTGCAGCCCCCCCAGGGCCTCGGCGCAGGCCCGCACCAGGGCGCAGAGCTGGACGCTGCCCTCGGCCGAAGCCGTACGGGGCAGCTCCCGCGCCGCCCACCCCAATTTCTCCAGCACCGCCGCCCGCGCCGCCCCCACCGCCGCTTCTTCGGGGGGGGGCCCGGGGGGAGCCCCCCGTAAACCCGTCGCAGCTCCCTCGCAGTGTTCGGGACGGGGGGCGGCCGGTTGGCGGGGGGATGGAGCGGAGGCGGCCGGGGGGTCCGGGGCTGCGGGACGGACGGAGGGACGGGGGTCGGGTGGGGACTGAGCCTGGGCACGTGTCCCTGTGTGCCCCCCCGTGTCCCCCCCAGTGTCCCCCCCGTGTCCCCCCCCGATCCTCTGTGTCCCCCCTATGCCCCCCCCATCCCTTCCCAGACCCCCCATCCCCTTCCAGGCCCCTGTTCCCCCACCGGCCCCCCCCCGCCCCCCTTGTCCCCCCTCAGACCTCTGTGTCCCCCCCCAGCCCCCCTATCCCTGCCCCCATCCCACCACCCGTGTCCCCCCCGTGTCCCCCCCCCCCCGTCCCCGGGTCCCCAGCCCCCCTGTACCCCCCCGTACCCCCCCCCTTACCGGGGCCGCCCCCCTCCCCGTCGCAGTCCAGCTCCTGACAGGCCACGCAGTAGAGCTGCCGCTGTTTGTCCTGCAGCAGGATGGTCTGGGGGGGGGACACGGACACGGGGGGGGGGGAACACGGACACGGGGGGGGGGGAACACGGACACGGGGGGGTGGTCAGCACAGCCCCCCCCCCGGCCTGTGCCAGCCCTGCTGCACCCCCGTTCCCAGCCCCCCCCCCGTTCCTGCCCCCCCCCGCCGTTCCCGTCCCCCCCGGCCCGTTGCGCACCCCCCCGTTCTCGCCCCCCCCCCCGTTCCTGCCCCCCCCGTTCTCGCCCCCCCCGTTCCTGCCCCCCCCCGTTCTCGCCCCCCCCCCATTCCTGCCCCCTGCCCCCCGTTCCCGCCCCACGCCCCCGGTTCCCAGCCCCCCTCCCCCGTTCTCGCCCCCCCCCCGTTCCTGCCCCACGCCCCCGGTTCCCAGCCCCCCCCCCCCGTTCCTGCCCCCCCCCGGTTCCCAGCCTCCCCCCCCCGTTCTCGCCCCCCCCCGCCATTCCCGCCCCCCCGGCCCGTTGCGCACCCCCCCGTTCTCGCCCCCCCCGTTCCTGCCCCCCCCCCGTTCTCGCCCCCCCCCCGTTCCTGCCCCCCCCGTTCCTGCCCCCCCCCGGTTCCCAGCCCCCCCCCCCCCGTTCCTGCCCCCCCCCCGGTTCCCAGCCCCCCCCCCCCCCGTTCTCGCCCCCCCCGCCATTCCCGCCCCCCCGGCCCGTTGCGCACCCCGCAGTGGGGGCAGCACCGGCCCAGCATGCGGTACCCCCGCAGCAGCAGCTGCCCCATGGCCCGGCTGACCCGCTCCTGCCGCCCCCGCCGCGCCTCCAGCTCCGCCGCCCCCGGGGCCGGCTCCGTGCCTGCGGGACACGGGGGGAGGGGGGGGCCGGTCAGCGGGGGGGGGGGGGGGACACGACACACACATATAAACACGGGACACGGGGGCTCCCGGGGCACAGGGACCGGCGGGGGGGGGGAACCGGGGGGGGTCGGACCGGCGGGAGGGGGGAACCGGGGACGCGGGAACCGGGGAGGGGTGGGTCGGACCGGCGGGAGGCGGGAACCGGGGGGGTCGAGACCGGTGGGAGGGACCCGGGAACCGGGGTCTGGGGGGGGAACCGGGGGGGTCGAGACCGGTGGGAGGGGGGAACCGGGGACGCGGGAACCGGGGGGGGTCAGAACGGCGGGAGGGGGGAACTGGGGGTCTGGGGGGGGGGGTGAGGGGGAGGGGTCGGACCGGTGGGAGGGGGGAACCGGGGACGCGGGAACCGGCGGGAGGGGGGAACCGGGGATCGGGGCAGACCGGCGGGAAGGGGGACCCGAGGGGCTGGAGGGGGGGAACCGGGGGGTCGGGACCGGTGTGAGGGGGGACCCGGGGGCTGGGGGGAACCCGGGGGGTCGGGACCGGTGTGAGGGGGGAGCCGGGGGGGCCCCGCCGCCGCCCGCACCCGCGTTCAGGGCCATGGTCGCTGCGGAGACGGCGCCGCGCCGGAACTGACGTCACAGCGGACGGACCCGGCTGGAAACAAACGCCCGGGGGGAAACAAAACGATCGGCGGCGTTGAAAACGCTGCCAAAAAAAAAAAAAAAAAAAAAGTCCGACGGTCCGTCCCCGAAATGGGGCCGGGTTCCCCCCCGCTGCCCCGGCCCCACGGTTCCCCTGCAGCGTGGGGGGTGACCCGCCCCCTTCCCACCCCCCCGCCCCCCCAAAAAAAGGACAAACAGGCACAGGGAGTTGGTGAAAACCTTTATTTTGCTGGAAAACTGGGGGGGGGGGGGGATGAGGAAGGGGGGGGCACCCTGGGGTGGGGGTGTGGGGGGGTCCCATCCTCGGGGGAGGGGGCAGCGAGGCCCCGGGGGAGGGGGGGGTGGGGAAGCTCCGTACAAAAAGGGGGGGTGCAGGCGGCGGGGGAGGGGGGGGGCGCGGGCTCCGTCTGAGGCCGCCGGACCTGGAAGAGAGCAGAGAGGTGAGAGGGGGGCGAGCGCCGGCCCGGGGACACCGGCGGCGGGGGGGGGGACGACACGGACGGGACACGGGTGAACGGGGGGACGGACGGGGACGCGGCGGCGACGGTGGTGACGGCGCCCGTTCCGGCGAAGGAGGAGGGGAGGGGGGGCGCGCGGCCCCCGCGACGAGGGAGGGAGCGCGGCGGTGACGGCGGCGGCGGCCCGGGGAACGTCTGACCTGACGCGGCGGCGTCCACGGGGGGCGGGGGGGGAAGGGGGGGCTCCGGCGAATCCCCGGTGGTCCGCGGTGCTCCGCCGCGGCGTCGCCTCCTGCCAGGGGAAGGTGCGTTAACCGACAGAACCGGCGCCACCGGACGGGACCGATAGCCGGCGCGGTACCCGGTGTCAGCCGAGCATCCCCGGCCGCCCTGGTGAACGCCGGATCTCCCTGCGGCGCCGGGCGGGAGCCGAGCTCCGCCGTCGGCAGCGCCGGGGCTCGCCCGCCCGACGTCAGCGCTCACCTCCGGCTCAAAAGGCAGAGTACCGCGCCCGCTCCCCGTAGGGGTCCCGCTCGAACCGCTGCATGTCGTAGAGGGAGGCCCGGGCCACCGAGGAGACCGGCGACAGCTGCCCACGCTCGTACGTGTACGCCTCTCCGACGGTGGTGGCCGCGGCGGCCGTGCGGCGCAGGGGGCTTCTATCCCGGGTGTAATCGGTGGAGGAGGCGGCCGCCGCGGCGGCGGTGGCGGCGGCGGCGACGGCGGCCGCCGCGCCCGGGGTCGGCAGCAGAGCTCTATCGTACGCGTCTAGGGCGGTGGGGATGCGACTGGCCATGGCTGTGGTGGCGGCCATGGCCGAGGACTGGACCTGGGAGTACTGGGCGTACTGGGAGTACTGGGCCATGGTCTGCTCCGCGTAGGCGTCGTACGCAGAGGCCGTGGCGTAGGAGCGGACGCGGTAGCGCTTGTAGTAGTCGGCCATCCCGCCGTACGCCTCATCGTAATACACGGTCTCCCCATAGCCCGCGGTGTAGGGAGTGCGCACGGCTCCGTACTGCTCGTTATAGGCCTCGGCAAAGTCCGCCACTTGCCCCGGGCGATCTACCGGGCACTCTTTAGACCAGTGCCCTTCCTTCCCGCAGCGGTAGCAGCCGCTCTTGTCTCCCATCCCGGGCGCCGTCCGGAGCCGGCTGGTGGACAACTGCACGCGCATCCGCTTGCCTTGAGGAAAGACGCAAGAGGGGAGAGGCTGTGGTTAACCGCGGCGGCGGGGAGCAGCCGGCACTGGCCGGCACCTCTCCCCCAGGTTCCCCGACGAGCTGCCAGCCGGCACCTCTGCGGGCAGGGAGGGAACCAAATCGACTCTGCCCACTCCGGCGACCCCACAGAAACGAGGGGGGGGCTGGGGTTCGCCGTGGTTTCGGGCAGCACCGGGAGCCGGGGCGGCTTTTCCGGACCACCCGGACACGGGAAGCGGCACTCGGGCACTGACACGGCACCGGGCTCCGGCTGCGACTCCCCGACAGTGGTTTTCCCTGTATTGCCCTTTTTCCCCCCCTCCCGACTTCCCAGCCCGCCGGCGGCACGGACTGGCAGAGGGACGCTCCGTAGGTCCTGGCTGCACCGTGAACCCGGGGAGAGGCCCCAGGGGTGGAGCTCACGCCAAACCTGCCGGTTTTGGGACAAAACTCATCCTTTTCCTACAAAAAACGGCACTGCGGGGCCACGCTCTGCCCCGAGACAAAGCCTCCGCGCCGACACTGACTCCGGAGATGTCCCTGCCCGTGGAAAGGGGCCGCACAGGTAAAGTGGGACGCAGCGCGGCGCTGCCGGGCGCGCGGTGAGTGCCGGCAACGGGACACAGCTCTCTCCGAAGCTGCGTGCCCGCCCTTCTGCCCCCCGAACGCCCCTGGCCCCGCAAATCACGGCAGCAGCGGTCGCAGCCGCACCGGTTGCCCCTCGCGTCATCGGACGCCAGGCGCGAGGCGAGTCCCCCGGTGAAGCGACGGCAGCGCAGATCCGGCCCCGCGGAGCAGGAGCTCCCCCCTCGCCCCGGGACGGCCCCGCACCCTCCTCTCCTACCTGACCTGCTTCTTGCGGGCCCAGCCCGGCGCTACCTATCCCAGCCCAGGGCCGCGGATCACCTTGGAACTCCGTGTTGTCCAGCCCGCGGATGGCTTCCACCGCGTCCTCCGCCCGCTCCATGTGAACGAAGGCGTAATCCTTGACGATGTCGCACTCGATGACGGGGCCGTACTCCTCGAACTTGGCCCGCAGCTCCAGGTTGGTGCAGGCGGGGCTGATGTTGCCGACGTGCAGTTTGGTGGAGGCCTTGCTCTTGTTCTTGCTGGCCTCCACGTTGATGCAGACGCCGTGCAGTTTGTGGTGGTGCAGGTTACGGATGGCGTCCTCGGCCGCCGTCTTGTCCTCGATGTGAACGAAGCCGTAGTTCTTGATGATGTCGCACTCCAGCACCTTCCCGTACTGCTCGAACAGGGAGCGGATCTCCTGCTCCGTCGCCTCCCGCGGCAGGTTCCCGATGAACAGCTTCACCATCTCGCCCAACCTGCGCCGAGGGGGAAGAAGCGGCGGCTCAGCGGGTGGCTCAGCCGAGACGCCGCCACCCCCAACCCCTGACTTCACAGCGAGGTACCAGGACTCACCCCCGGGCCCAGAACCACCCCCCTGCCCGGGAAAGGGGCCTCACCCTGCGGGCAGCCCCGGGGGAAGGCGCCCCAGGGCCCGGGAACACGGAGGGGGATCCCTGGCCGGACAAGGTGCAGGGTGAGGCGGCGGAGGGGGAGAAGCCTGGGCCCCCACGGACACCCCGAAACCGGGGGTGACCCCCCCCCGAGCCAGACCCCCGGGCCCCGGCACCTCTCAAAGGCCCCGGAGGGGACCCCGAGCCAGGGACCCTCCACCGCCCGCCGGGTCCCGAGTGGAGCCCCCACCCCAGGCCCGGGTCCCGGGTCCCTCCAAGGCCGCAGGGCCCCAGGCCTAGGCCCGGTCCCCCCTTCACAGGGCCCCATCCCGGAGGTCCCCTCAAGCCCGGTCCCCTTCAGGCCGCAGGGCCCCGTCCCGGAGCTCCCTCCCCCAGGCCCGGCCCCGTCCCGCTGCCCCCCGCCCGGGTCGGGGTCTCACCGCGTCGCCGCGTTCCCTCTCACCGGGACGGTGACGGCGACAAAATGGCGGCGGCTTCAGCTCCACCCCGCGGCCTCCCCTTCGCTCCCCGTCCCGCCCACCGAACTCGGTGATTGGTGAAAATCGGCGGGACGCCGCGACACGATTGGTCGAACAGTTACGAGGCATCGCGTAGCCCCGCGCCGGCTGACGTCAAGCGTCGGAGCGCGCCCGCCTGCCCGTTGGCCAATCGCTTGTTGCGGCGCGCCGGAGGTGAGAGGGCGGGGCCGGAGCAGGGAGGCGGGATGTTCCGGGCACGTGAGGCGGACGGCGGCCAATCGGAGCGGGAGAGGGGCGGGGCTTGGCGGCGCCGCGGAGCCCGGCGGGGTCGGAGAGGCCGGAACGGCGGAACGGGGTCGGCCGGGCCTGGAGGGGGGGGGGGGGGGACCGGGACCAACCGCCCCCACCGGCACCGGCATCGGGACCGCGACAGAGCGGGCAGACCTCCCCTACCGGCACCGGGACCCCCCCGCCCTTAACCGGGGCTTCGCGGCCTCGCTGCAACCGAGATCCCCGCCTCCCGCGACTCCAACCGGGGCCGGGACCGCCCGACCCCCACCGGGCCTGGCACCGCCCCTTCGCGCGCCGCAGCCCCGCCCCTCTCCCCTCGAGCTCCGCCCCTCTCCGCTAGGGCTCCGCCCCTTTTCCTTAAGGCCTGCCCCTCTCCCCCCAGGACCACGCCTCTTTGCCTTAGGCCCCTCCTCCTCAGCGTGGCCACGCCCCTCTCCCCTAGGGCTCCGCCCCCTCCCCACAGCACCACACCTGTGTGCAGCCCCGCCCCTGCCGCCCTAGCCCCGCCCCCCGTGCCCTAGCCCCGCCCCTAGCCCCGCCCCCGGGCCATGTCGGACTCGGTGCTGCTGCTGCGGCGGGCGCGGGAACGCGGCGGGGAGGCGTCGGCGACGTCGGCATCCGGGGGGGTCCCCGGGGGGGGTTCCGCCGGCGGGAACCCATCCCCCCGTCGCAAGCGAGGCCGTCGCCGTCGGTTCTACCCCGAACACCGCGTGTACCGCGCGCGCTGCTCCTTCCTGGACCTGAGCGAGGAGCAGGTGCTGCGGCGTTACCGGCTGGACAAGGCCGCCATCGCCGGGCTGTGCCGCGAGCTGGGTGCCGACCTGGAGAGCCTGACTGGTCGAAGCCACGCTCTGCCGGTAGCCGTTAAGGTCACCTCCGCCCTCACCTTCCTGGCCTCCGGCTCTTTCCAGACGGCCACGCGCGACACCACCGGCATCAGCCAGTCGGCCATGTCCAACTGCCTGGCGCAGTTCCTGGAGGCGTTGCAACGGCGAGCGGCGCGGTACATCGCCTTCCCGCCGCCCGGTTACGCCGGGGCGACCGCCGGCGCCTTTCCCGGAGTTTTGGGATTGGTGGGCAGCATGCACGTGGCGCTGCGGGCTCCTTCCGAGAACGAGCCGGCTTACCGTAACGCCGGCAACTACCACTCCATGAACATGCAGGTGGTTTGTGACGCCGCCGGCACCATCACCAACGTGGTGGCCAAATTCCCCGGGTCTTGCCCCAACGCCGCCGTCCTGGAGAATTCGGCCTTGGCCCGGCTGCTGGAGGGGGCTCGGCCCGACGGCGCTTGGCTGCTGGGTGAGGCGGGGGTAGGGGGGGGCGGCGGGGGGGGGGGTGTCCCGGGGTGGGTGCTGCGGCCCCGGGGTAGCGTTGGTGACGGGAGCACGGGGGGTCTGGGGGTGACCCAGGAATCTGGGGGTGACCTGGGGGTCTCGGGGTAACCTGGAGGTCTGGGGGAGCCCTGGGGGTGACTCAGGAGTCTGGGGGTGACCTGGGGGTCTCAGGGTAACCTGGGGGTGACCCAGGGGTCTGGGGGAGCCCTGGGGGTGACCTGGGGGTCTCCAGGAGACCCATGGGTCTGAGGGAGCCCTGGGGTTCTGGGGGTGACCCAGGAGTCTGGCGGTGACCTGGGGGTCTGGGGGTGACCCAGGAGTCTGGGGGTGACCTGGGGGTCTGGAGGAGCCCTGGGGGTGACCCGGGAGTTTCCAGGAGACCCATAAGTCTGGGGGAGCCCTGGGGTTCTGGGGGTGACCTGGGGGTCTCCAGGAGACCCATGGGTCTGAGGGAGCCCTGGGGTTCTGGGGGTGACCCAGGAGTCTGGGGGAGCCCTGGGGCTCTGGAGGCAACCCGCACACCCAGGAGACCCCCAACGCTCCCCCCCACCCCGGTGCCGGGGAACGCACCCACCCTGCGCCATCACCTGCAGCCCCCTCACCCCGCGCCGCTCTCCCCCCGGGGGGGGGGGGCTCCCCCCCTCTCTGACCCCCCATTTCCCCCCCTCCCCAGGTGACCGCAGCTACCCGCTGAAGCCGTGGCTGATGACGCCCATCGCGGCGCCCCGCGGCCCGGCGGAGGAACGGTACAACGTGCTGCACCACCAGGCGCTGGCCGTCCTGCGCCGGACCCTCGCCCTCCTCAAACTGCGGTTCCGTTGCCTGGATAAGGGTAGGGGGTGTCTGCAATACGCCCCCCAAAAAGTTTGTCAGATTTTTTTAGCTTGCTGTATCCTCCACAACATCGCCCTACGCCGCCGCATGCCGCTGGAGCTGCCCGAGGGGCTCCCCCCCCCCGAAATTGAGCCCGACCTGCCCCTGCCGGCCCCCCACGGGCAGATCTCCAGCGAGGCCCGGGCCGTGCGGGCCCGTATCGTCCAGCAAGTCAAGGACAGCCTCGGCTGAGACACCCCCCCGGATTTGGGGGGGCTCTGTCCCTCAGGGGGGGGGATGCCTGACCCCAGCTCCCCCCCCCCCCAGCTTTAGGGGACGCAGGAGTGGGGGGCAGCCCCTGCGAGGAGGGGGGGACCCCCCATTCCCTACAAGACGGGGGGGGTCCCTGCCCCCTGCAAGGCAAAGGACAAAGGGGGGGGGGCCCTGCTCCCCCACTTCTGGGGGCTGCCGCGTCCCCCGGTGCTCCCCATTTCGGTGCCGCCCCCGCCCCACCCTTGTCCACGCTCGTTCCGGGGTGAATAAACGTATTTTTTCAGCAGCGGTGCCTGAGCGGGGCAGAAAGCTGGGGGGGGGGGAGACACCCCGCAACGCCACGCTCCCGCGCTTTATTGACACCCCGACGTTTCGGCACCCGCCGTGCCGGGGGGGTGACGCTGCGGCTGCACCCCCAGGGCGGCCTGGAGAGCCCCGGCGCGGCGGCGCTGCTGCAGCCAGTAAAGCATCTCCACCGCATCCCAGCGCATCTTCTCAGCGTAGGGGCGTCCCCGGAAAGTCGCCGTATCCCCGAAATCATCCCACAGGTGCCTCAGGGCGGCCGATAGCCGCGCCTCGCACCGGGCCAGCGTGGCACGTAGGCGGCCGCGGGCACGCGTCTCCTCAGCACGTGCTGTTGCTGACGCCGGGCCCGCGTGGAAGAAGCGCGTGGGGTCAGAGCCGCGCTCCTCCAGCCGCTCCAGCCGTGCCAGCAGCAGCTCCCGCCGCAGGATGCCGCCGGCCACCGCCTCCCAGGCGTCCAACGCTGCCGGCAGCCGTGCCAGGACCCCGCCGGTCCCGTATTTCACCGCCATCTCCATCCTCTCCCGGCTGGGGACGCCCAGCGTGGCCCAGAGCCGATGCAGGCGCCTCTGCAGCCTCTCCAGCCCCACCGGCACCAGCTCCGGCAACACCGGCTTCCACAGCCCCTTCTCATACGGCTCCGCCGGTTGTGGTGCCGGGTCCCTGCGCGGTCGTGGGGCTCCTGCCGGCTCCTCCTCACCGACACCACCGCGCAGCTGGAAAATGGTACGGAGGAAGTCGGAGCCAGTGTCCGCGACATACTGGAGGTAGTCGTCAAAGAGGCAAGCGGTTTGCCGTTGCCTGTGCCGGACGTCCCCGTGCTGCGGCGGTTTGCCGGCATTTCGGGGTCCCTGCTCACCTGGGGGGAGCAGATCCGCCGCGGCGGCTGCCGGTTCAACCAAGGGCTCGTGGTGGAACTGCAGCCGCTCGGCGGGGAGGGCCCTGACCAGCTCCCGGTAGAGCTCCCGCATACCCAGGGGGTCCGGCCTGGGGTCCCCCCCGGTGTCGCGGCACAGCGGTGGGTACGGCCGTAGGGCCACCCCCTCGCCAAAGGACCTGCTCGGTGGTGCCCACGGCCTGGCTGCACCGGGCCGCAGGAGCAGGCGCGGGCCGAGAGGCCGGTGGGGCAGCAGGACCTCCCGCACCGGTCTTACCGGCAGCCGCAGGCACCGGAGCTGCTGGAGCCGCGCGTCATCCTCGGTGCGGCGGGTGAGCGCTGCCAGGAGCGGTGGCAGCCGGTAGCCGGCACTCGCCTCTCCCCGGTCCTCACCGGCCACTCGCTGCGTCAAGTGGTGCAGATCTGCTGTCACCGCGAGGGCGTCCGGTGGGATTTCGGGGGCCGGCAGCTCCCTGTGGGGCACCGGCATCACCGGGGAGAGGCACCGTGGAGGCAGCCTGGAGGTGCCAGTGCACGTGGAGGCGGTGGGGGGCTCCGGGTGGGGGGTGCTGGTCACTCCGGGGGTCCCTGGGCTGGAGGCGGAGGCCGGGAGCTGCAGATCAGCCCCCGCCATCGCCCTGCAGCCCCCCCAACCCCCACACACGGGGAGGCCTGTACCCACCCCCCCGAACCCCCAAACCCCCCCTGGGGACCCCCAAACCTCCTCTGCAGCCCGTCCCCCCCCCAAGGGCCCCCCACTTCCCCCCGGGGCCCGGCGGGACCCTGCGGCCTACCACGCTGTTGCCATGGCGACTGCACGCCGGAAGTAGCTCTACCACCAAATCCCTCCCCCCCCCGGGCTTAGCCTCTCCCGGTCCGTCGCGAAAGAGGTCCGGCCGCTCCGGTGGCCCCGCGAGTGGTTCCGGGGGTGGAGACCGCGGCCATGGCGACAGCGGGGCCTACCGGGAGCAGCTGCCGGGTCAGGGCCGCTCCGCGGGGCGGGCTGGGGCCGCGGGGGACGTGCGAGGGGAGATTTGGGGGTGCAGGGCTCCAGGCACCGCGGTTTGGGGGTGCAGGGCTCCGGGCACCGGGGTTTTGGGGTGCAAGGTGGGTGCATGGAGTGGTTCGGGGGTGCAGAGTCCCGTGCATGGGAGTTTTGGGGGTGCAAGACCTCTTTTACGGGGAGTTTGGGGGGTCAGGGCCCTTGTTACAGGACTTTTGGGGGTGCAGAGCCTATATGTGGGAGTTTTGGGGTTGCAGGGCCCCTTTTAGGGGGGTTTGGGGGGGGCAGGGCCCTGGTTACAGGAGTTTTAGGGGTGCAGAGCGCCATGCATGTGAGTTTTGGGGGTGCAAGACCCCTTGTAAGGGAGTTTTGGGGGTGCAGGACCCCAGGCCCCAGGCTTTGGGGGTGCAAACCCCCTCGTAAGGGAGTTTTGGGGGTGCAGAGCCCAGGCACCGGGCCTTGGGGGTGGAGGGCGGGGGCGCGTGGAGTGATTTGGGGGTGCAGGGCCCCCTCAGGGGGTGCTGACACCCCCCCCCTCCAGCTGGAGTTCGCAGTGCAGATGCGATGCCAGGGCTGCGCAGAGGCCGTGCGGGCAGCGCTGGACGGAGCCCCAGGTGACACCCCCCCACCTTCTGTGTGTGTGTCCCCAGAATCAGGGGACCCCCCCTTCCAGATCTAGGGACACCCCCCTCCCCCTTATTCCCCCCCCCGCAGGCGTGCGGCTGCTGGAGCTGCGGCTGGAGGCGCAGACGGTGCTCGTGGAGACGACGGCGGCGGCCGAGCGGGTGCGGGAGCTGCTGGAGAAGTCGGGGCGCCGGGCGGTGCTGAAAGGGATGGGGGGCTCCGACGACGGTGAGTGGGGGGGGGGAATTTGGGGTGCCGGGGCGGGGGACACACAAGCACACGGACACCGGGTCCGGGTACCAACGCGTCTCCCCGCCAGCGAGCCTGGGCGCGGCGGTGGCGGCTCTCTGCGGCCCGGGCGCGGTGCGGGGCCTGGTGCGGTTCCTGCAGGTTTCGCCGACGCGGTGCCTGGTGGACGGCGCCGTCGATGGGCTCCCGCCGGGCCCCCACGGGCTCCACGTCCACGAATTCGGGGACCTTTCGCGCCCCTGTGACAGGTACCGCGGGGGGGGGGGGGGGGCGATGACGGCACACGCGCGGACGCATCCTGGGGTCTGGGGGTGCGGGCACCCCCGTCTCACCCCGCGTCTCCCCCTCTACGGCAGCTGCGGCGGCCACTTCAACCCCGACGGGGAGTGCCACGGGGGACCCCAGGACCAGCACCGGGTGAGCCGGCGGCCGCTGTCATTTCGTGGGGCTCAGGGGGTGGAGGGGTGGGGGGTGAGCGTGTGTTCCCAGGCCCCCTCTGACCCCCCCCACCCCGCCGCAGCACGTCGGAGACCTGGGGAACATCTGGGCCGACGGCGAGGGCAGAGCCAGCTTCCGCATGGAGGACTCGCGCCTGAAGGTGAGGCTGGGGGGAGCACGGGGGGACTGTCCCCCTCCCGCGGCTTTGGGGGGGTCCTGGCTGCACCCCACAGCCGTGGGGAGGGTCTGACCCTGGTCCCATGGCTCTGGGGAGGGTCCGGCCCCAGCCCCACGGCTCAGGGGGGGGGGTGTCACTTCCCGGCCCCACGGCCACAGGGGGGGTCCTGAGCCCCCTCTGACCCCCCGCCAGGTCTGGGACATCATCGGGCGCTCGGTGGTGGTGGACGAGGGCGAGGACGACCTGGGCCGGGGCTCCCACCCGCTCTCCCGGGTGACGGGCAATTCGGGGCCGGGGTGAGTGCTCGGGGGGTGCTTTGGGGGGGGGGGTTTGGGGGGGGGGGAGGCCGCTCACCCCCTCACCTCCCGTGTGTCCCCCCCCCTGCCAGGCTGGCCTGTGGCGTGGTGGCTCGCGCAGCCGGGCTCTTCCAGAACCCCAAACGTGTCTGTTCCTGCGACGGCCTGACCCTCTGGGAGGAGCGGGACCGGACCACGGCGACCCCCGGCCCCACGGCAACCCCCAGCCCCACTGCGACCCCCGGCCCCACTGCGACCCCCGGCCCCACCGTGGCCCCGGCCCCCCACCTCTAGGAGCCTCCCCGAGAGAGCAATAAACGATAACTCGCTCCGCAGCCTCTGCGGCTCACGGGGAACCGGGGCCGGGGACTGCTCGTCCCCGCGGTGCTCGGCGCTGCGCATTCCCCGGCGCCGCAGCGGCCCCTTTAAGGGTGGGCGTGGCCAGCGCTGGGTGGGCGTGGCCGAGGGCGGTGGGAGGGGGCGTTCGTGGGCGGGCGGCGCGCAGGCGCGATGACGGCGGCGGGAGAGCGGGGCAGCGCGCAGGCGCAGTGCGGAGGGCGCGCACAGGGCGGGTGACGCGCAGGCGCAGTGCGGAGGGCGCGCACACGGCGCGCAGGCGCAGTGAGCGGTCGCCTCTCCCGCTCCGCGCTTGAGGAGACGCCGCCATTTTGTGAGGCCGCCGCGGCGCTGCCTTGCTCTCCCGTTCCCTTCTCCCCGCCGTTGCCGCCGCCACCATGCGTCCCGGCATAAAGCTCTTCGTGGGCAATGTCCCCGAGGAAGCGACGGCGGAGGAGCTGAGCGAGCTGTTCGCCGGCGCCGCCGGGCCCGTGCTCGGTATCGCCCTCATGAAACAGTTCGCTTTCGTACACCTCCGGGATGAGGCGGCGGCGGCCCGCGCCATCACCCAGCTCAACGGCCACCAGCTGCACGGTCGCCGCATCGTGGTCGAGCCCTCCCGGCCTCGGCCCACCAACACCTGCAAGATCTTCGTCGGTAACGTCTCGGCCGCCTGCACCAGCGGCGAGCTGCGCTCGCTCTTCCAGCAGTACGGCACCGTCGTCGAATGCGACGTGGTGAAAGGTACCGGACCCGCCGCTGCGGAGGGGGGCTCCGCATAAGCCTGTTCGCCTCCCCCGGGGCCGCCCCGAAGCCCTCGCCGGGCTCAGCCCCGCCACAGCTGGCTCGCCGCTCACCTCCGTCCTCGGAGCCGCTCCGGCCCCCGCTCTCGGCTCGGTGACCCGTGTTCCGTCCGGCCGCCTGCGGCTTCCCCCCGCCCCGGCTCGATCTGGCGGCGCCCCCGCACACGGACCAGGGTCCTGGGTCCTCCTGCGGCCCTCCCCCCAGCCCCGGCCGGAGCCCTGCAGCCCTTCTGGGCTCCCCACACCCGGTCCCTCCCCTCTGCCCTGTTAAACGCCCCCCGGGCACCCCCCAGGTGCGATCTCTCCGGCCTTTCCAACCAGGCCACGTCCTCCCATCATCGCCTCCCCGCGGCGTGGCCCAGGCGGGGGTAACCCCCTGCCTGCTGTTGCCACCTCCATAACCGTTCGCTGCCGTGAGGCGCTTCCCCCCCCGTCCCCCCGTCCCGCTGCGACTCCGCCACAGCTTCACCTCCGCAAACTCACTCCAATGTGGAGCGAGCTGCTCCCCTGGGAGCCGAGGCAGGAGAGCCGAAGCCCGTAAAAAAAAAAAAAAAACAAACCAAAAACCAAACCAAAACCCCCACAACAACCGTGCTGTAAAACTCCTGAGGGGGCTCGATTGGCTCCGGGTCAGGGACCCCGCAGTACGGCGTCACCCCACCTTCCCCCTGATGTGAAAAGGTGTCATCCCCACATCACGCAGCCGCTCCCCAAGGTGCCCGTCCCCGTCGGTTCCTCCGCCTCCCGGGAGGGTGATGATGTTGCCTCTGCTCTCTCATCCCAGGTCGCAGGCCCATCGGCTCCGTCCCGCCAGGACGCAGCTTCCCAGCGGAGCCTGCCAGAAACCTCCCCCAAACCCACGCCAAAAGTTTCTGGCATGCGCTTCGGCCGGTGGCCGATTTGTGGGGTCCCCCAGAGAGGGCTGCGGGTGCTGCGGCCGCCCAAGGGGACAACGGGAGGGCTGGGGGTGGACAGAGGAAACGTCTCTTCCCAGGGCTGATGGAGCGGGATACGTAGATGTGGGATAGGAGCTGGGGGGGGGGGGGATGGCGGAGCAGAGGGGGACGCACAGGAGGGTGGGCAAAGCGGCGCTGACGTTTAGCCGGAGCTTGAGGTACCGGGATGGTGCCGCACACCCTGGGATGGGCTGCCCTCGCCAAGCTGTAGGCTAAAGCGGGTTGTTGCCGGTGGTGCCGGTTACGGTGATCCCTGGTCCGTGACTGCAGGGGGGACACCGTGGGGTTACCGAGAGGAGCCGCCCTTCCGCCCTGTGCCAGCCTCCCGGACCCGTCATGCCACGGGGGTCAACCTCCCAGTTACTGCGGTAGCATCCGAACCCCGAAACTGTTGGCCTGAGCGCCGCGGGCGGCTGCTGGACCTGGTGCAGGCACGGTGTCGTGGCGGCAGCCGTGCCAGGGGAGGGTGACCTGCTCTCCTGCTGCAGACCCGGCACGGCCGCTCTGGGTCTCGCTTCTACCGCTCCTCGCCTCGCTCTCCATCTCCTTTCCGACGCCTCTCCGCTTCGGTGCCGCGTTTGTGCCGCACGGTGCCGTGCTGCTCGCTGCTCACCCGGCTCCTCGCCTCGTCCCGGGGGCTCGGCTGGGTGTGCAGTGCCAGAGGTTGTGCTCGGGGCGCTCCCCTCTCCTCCTCCTCCTCATCCCCCTCTTTCTCCTTTCTTCCTCCTCCTCTTCCTCCCCCCTCTCTCCTCCTCCCCCTCTCTCTTTCTCCCGCTGGCGCTCCGACTCAGTGTCTCAGCGGGCACTGGCCCCTTCTGGCTTTGCTCCGCTTACCAGCCCGGCTCAGCTCAGTGCCGGTGAGGCCGCGCTGCCTTCCCGGGGTCTTCGTCCGCGCGTGCCGGAGGATGGGTAGGGAGGAGCCACCGGCAGCGACAGGCCACCGTGCCGCGGGGTGGGGTGCCGAGCTCCCTCAGTGAGGGGAGAGGCGGCTGTGGTGGGCATGGGTGAAGGGAGGAAGAAAATGGGGGAAAACGGAGCAAAGCAGCTGTTGACGGGGGCGTTCCTGAGCCAGGGGATGTGGGGCGGGTGGCTGGGCTCGTTAGGTTCTGGCCAAATTAATTGTGGGGCGGAAGCAAATGAAGGTGGTTGTATCTCTTTGCTGCCTGAGCAGCAGCAGAGCGGGGCTGGCAGAGCCCGTCCCGGCGCCTGTCCCACCGCCGCCACTGAGCCGCACGCTGCCGCGATCCCGGCGAGGCTCGTTAAGCGTTCGATCCTGTAACGAATTGTCTTTTCTCCCCCCACTGATAACCCTCTGTCTGCTGCTTTATCAGACTATGCATTTGTTCACATGGAGAACGAAGCAGATGCAAAGGTTGCCATCGAAAACCTTAACGGGAAGGAGGTGAAGGGGCGCAGAGTGAACGTGGAGCTCTCCACCAACGTCCAGAAGAAGGGCGCGGGCCAGGCCCTGCCGCCCGCCCTCGGCCTCGACAAGAACAAGAGGATCGGCCTGGAGTACCGCGAGAAGTTCCAGCCCAAGATCGAGGGCTTCGACCAGCAGCGCCGGGCGGCGGATGCCGCCTTCCCCTCGGCCGCCGCTGCCGGCTACGCCACCCCCTCCTCCCTGTACGATTACCAGCAGCGCTTCGGCACCGGCAGCGCCGGCAAGTACGAGGCCTTTGAGGCGCAGGCCAGGCCGGCCTCTCCCTCCTACTTTGGGAGGGACCGCAGCCCCCTCCGGCGCTCCCCGACCCGGGCCGGCTACGCAGCGGTGACGCTCCCCATGACGGCGCAGCCGGCCGCTTACCGCGCCCAGCCCTCCGCCTCGCTGGGGGCAACCTACCGCGCCCAGCCCTCCGCCTCCCTCGGCATGGCCTACCGCCCGCAGCCCACCACCGGCCAGGCCGCTTCCTACCGCGCCCAGCCTTCCGCCTCGCTGGGCAGCGCCTACCGCTCCCAGCCCTCCGTCTCCCTCGGCGCCTCCGGCGCCCAGCCCGCCGCCAACTCCCTCGGTTCCTACGGTGCCCAGGCCACCGCCTCCTATGGCGCGCAGCCTGCCGCCTCCCAGCTCTCCGGTTACGGCGTCCAGTCCGCCGCCCTGGCCTCCTCGTACGGGGCGCAGGCCGCCTCCGGCTACTCCGCCTCCTACGGCGCCCAGGCCGCCACCGCTTACGGCGCCCAGGCTGCCGCCGGCCCCGCCGCCTCTTACGGCGCCCAGGCCGTGGCCACGCACGTGGCCTCCTACGGCGCACAGCCCGCCGCCGCCAGCCACGCCGCCTCCTACGGCGCCCAGCCCGTAGACGGTCACGCCGCCTCCTACGGGGCCCAGCCCGGTGCCGCGCTCTCGGCCTCCTATGGTGCCCAGGCCATGGCCACGCACGCCACCTCCTACGGTGCCCAGGCGGTGGCCGGTCATGCTGCCGCCGCCTACCAGCCCGTGGCTGGTCATTCCGCCTCCTACGGCACCCAGCCGGCGGCCGCGCTCTCCGCCTCCTACGGCGCCCAGCCCGCCACCGGCCACTCCGCCTCCTACGGCGCCCAGCCCGCCGCCAACCTGCCCACCTCCTACGGCAGCCAGTCCGCCGCCGCGCTCTCCGCCACCTACGGCGCCCAGGCGGCCTCCTCGCTGGCCGCCTCCTATGGCAGCCAGGCCGCCGCCGCCGCCTCCTACAAGGCGCAGGCCTCTGCCTCGCTGACAGCCGCTTACCGGGCCCAGGCCTCCGGCTCGATGGCGGTGTCCTACCCGGCGCAGCAGGCCTCCTCCGCGTCGCTGGCGGCCGCCTACCGAGCCCAGCCGGGCAGCGCCTACGACGGGCCGAGCCAGCTGGGGCAGCAGGCGGCTTCCTACCTGGGCCTGTCGCAGGCCGCTGCCGCCGCCGCCATCGCACCGCCCTACGAGCGCACCCGCCTCTCCCCGCCTCGCAGTGCCGCCTACGACGACCCGTACAAAAAATCATCCACTCTGGCAAAAAGGTACGGCGCCGGGCCAGGGATGGACAGCCGCGCGAGTTGCTCCACGCCGCCACGGTGGATGCCGGTGCCCGGCTCGGGGCTTAGTCTCGGCTCCGGCGCGGCTCACTAAAGCCCGGCGCGCAGAAGGGCAGACGCCACGTGCCGGCACATCGGCTCCGCTCCCGTGGCACAGGCCTCTGTGTTACCCCCTCCCCTGGCTTCCTGGGGTGGGGGGGGGGGCACGCGCAGGCGGGTTCGGCTCTGGGCGGGGATGGGGGCTTCGACCGGGGTGGGGGGGCGCTGGTCGCACGTGCTCGCCAGCAGCGCGGCTTCCCACCGCGCCCAGCGTCCGATCCGCAGGCGTGCCGGGTGCTGCTTCCCCGTCCTGCCCCTGCCGGGGCACCGGCTTTGCCTGTGGCGCAGCGCCGCCTGCCCGAAGCCTGGCAGCGTCGTGCTGCCGCGTTGTGTCCCCAGGTGGGACGCGGTCGCTGCCGGCGGTGGATTCGGGCAGCCTCTCACTCATTCACCTCCTGTCTCTTCTCTCGACCAGGTACGGTTCCGAGCGCCGTCTGTCTGACCTCTCAGATTACCGCCGCTTAGCGGACTCGCCGCTCGCGTACCGCCGGTCGCCGACAAAGTCCCCGATGGATTACCGCCGCCTTCCAGAAGCACACGCCGATTACGCCCGTTACTCGGGCGGCTACGGCGATTACCTGCCCGCCGCCCGCGTCCACTCGGGCTACCAGCGCCGCCTCTGAGCCACGCGGCACCGGGGCGGGGTGGGGGGGGAGTCAGGCCGCTTGCGTCGCCGCGAGCTCGCGCTCGGTGCTCTGCCTCGCCGCCTGCTGCCGCGCCCGGCACGGTTCGCCTCCTCCGGCCGTCGTCCCCAGGGGCAGAGACAGTTATTTTTTTAGCCGCTTTCTTTCTCTTTTTTTTTTTTTTTTTTTGAGTTTTTTTAGAAGGATCCACAGTCACGGTTGGAAAGCGTGCCATGCTCCCGCGGGGGGAGCGGGCACCGGGTGCGCGGTTCACCCTCTCCCGTCACCAGCTCTCGCCGTAGCGTCGTGGAACCGTCTCTCGCTCGCGGCACACGCGGCCGTTGGCACCGCCGGCGCTCGGTAGCGGTTTATAACCCAAGCGATGGCTGCTGCCGAGCAGAGTCCACGCTCTTTTATACCACGAGTTCCCCTTTTTTTGGGTTTGTTTCCCCCTTTTCCAGCGTCAGTCAGTGGCGCAGCGCTGGGCTCGGGGCAGCAGCAAGGTTTTTGTACGACTGTAAATAAACGCTGGGTTCTTTACCATTTCCCAACCGTCTCCCGTCTGGTTTTTTTTCCCAGCCTGGTGCTTTGGGGGACCGGCAGCACGGTGACGCGCCGGACCTGTGGCTATTGCCCCTGTCACGTCTGTCTGCCCGCTCCCGCCCTCGGCTACACTGGCCGATTCCTGGTAGCACCGTCACCAACCGGCCAGAAACCCCTGGTTTTGTGTGGTTGGGTCACGCGGTGCCGGTCTCGGCCGCAGCGCCGGTCTGCGCCGCAGCCCCTTGTCCAAGGTAGACTTGGAGCACGGCAGTGGGAAGTGCCGGAGCGTTGCCGATGGTGCTGCCGGACTCGAGTGGTGGCGTCCCGACTGTACGCCGTCGCACAGCCCCTAACCTGTACCCGGTGCCTTTTTTTGGGTGACAAAAGCCAGTTTTGAGAGAAGCTGCGCGTGCGCGAGAGCAAGGTCGGCGTTTGGTTCAGCCGCGGCGGCCGGTTGTGCGTCTATCGTCCGGCACCATGCGGCAGAGCCGGCGGCCGCCTCGCCCCAGCTGTTCTCGCCGTCGTGACCACCATTAAAGTTTCCAAAAACGCCTTCTGTTCCCTGTCATCTCTCCCCCGACTGGGGACGGGTCGCGGTGTGGTCCTGGTTGGTTAACCCCAGTTGTGCCGTGGGGGGAGGATGGCTGCCTGGCTGGGGTTCGTTAACTGCTGAGGTAATTAGCCAGGCGGAAGGGTCTAACGCCTCTCCCCCTCGTTTTCCAGGGCAGGCGCCGGGGGACGCGCACCCACAGGTCCCAGGACCGTCCCCGAGCCCACCCCGGTGATGGAGGAGCCCGCGGGTGAGCACACGGAGGCAATTAGCGGCTGATGAGATGGAGACAATTAGAGGAGGCGGAATCCCTCTGGAAACGCAGCGGCTGATGAAGGGCGATGAGCTCAGGGCTCCCATCGCAAAACCGGGGCTGGGAGACCAGCCGAAGTGCCAGGACATGGAGGAAGGCACAGTCCCAGGCCTGATGTTACTTAACGAGCACCAAGAGGCACAGGCCCTAACGAGCCGGGTTGGAGACTAACGAGCCAGCCCTGGGCAGGTTAATTAGCAGGTGGTTTTAGAGGTGCTGCCTGGGAGGGAGAGGAGGGACCCCAGCGGGGTGCAGGGAATGCGGGGGGCAGCTGCCCTGCACGGGGGCACCGGGACGAGAGCCAGGGGGATCGTTAAAGCCCAGCACCGCTCGTTAGCCAGGGTGGGGGGCCCGTTTGGGGGGCTAGGGGGCCTTTTCAGGGGTCTGCCCCCCCCACATTCACCTGCCCCTTCGTTTGCAGCACAGACCCCCGTGGGGATCCCAGCCAGGAGCTCTTGGGCCGCAGGCAGGGCCGCAGGCAGGGCCGCAGGCAGCACCGGTAAGTCCAGGAGGTTACGAGCTGGGGTGGGAATCTGAGTCCAGAGAAATAACCGGTGCCGGAGCCAGCGGGATTTGTTAAAAATTTTGAGTTTATTTCACCGGAAAGTGGGGTCGGGGGACGCTAAACGTCGCAGGGGATGCGGGGCGAGCTCCAGCCACGAGGTCGGCCCTCCCACGCCGGCACGGCACGGCGCAGGGGGAGCGTGGCGGCCTGGAGTCAGCTACGTCATTTTGTATTAAAAAGCTACGAGTGGATTATTCATTCTCTTAAAAAATAAAGGAAAAAAAAAGAAAAGGAATAATAATAATAATAATAAAGGAAGCTACAGCCCAGGCGCGAGGGAGCAAGCGGCTCCGTGCTGGCCGGGGGCGGGAAAGCAAAGCGAAGCTGGTGCTGCGGCTACGGCTGCGGTTACGGCTACAGCTACACTCGTTCACGACCTGAGCCTAGACCAGCTAGGGAGGGGGGCGGGGGCCCCCAAACTACCTGAAAAGCAAATCCTGACAAGTGAGAAGGGAAAGCTGAGGGGCGGGGAGCTATTCCTGACCAGGCTGGGAAGAAGCTGAGCGTCCGTTAGGAACCGACTCGTTAGCTGAACCCGGCTGCGCTTTGAAGCCCGGCGCAGCCCGAGACGCGCGGTGCCGATTCGGTGTGCGACGGGAACCCGACGTCCAGCCGCAAATATCTTACCTGAAAGAGAAAAGCAGAGTTGGCGCAGGCGCCCGGTGCAGGCGCCAGCCCCCGCGCCAGCCAGGACCATGCCGGTGACCGTGCCGAGCCCCGGTGCGAGGCGGCGGGTGCCCAGAGGAGCTGCCGGCTTCTTGAGAGCAACCAGAGTCCTGATGCGGTGCAGGGGGGGGGGTGTCTCTGTGGCAGCCCCGTGCCGGGAGCTGCCAGGAGCCCCCGCGGCTCCAGCTCGCCCACAGCGGCGTGTCGGGGACAGCAGCCGGCCCAGAGGGACCCGCGCCGGGGCAGCGGTCCGGCTGCTGGCGGCTTTTACCGGCCAGAGCCCGGGAGCGCCATCCCCAGACAGGAGCTACTCCCGGGGGGGGACGCACGTGGCAGCCACGGCACACGGGGCTGGGGGCTCTGTGGGAACCCCCCCCACCCCACGGTGACTGTGCCGGGACTGCACCCGGGCATTAAGGCTCGGCCCCGGCTGCGGGGGGACGCAAGTTAAAAGGCAGCGGGGAGCCCCAAGGGAGAGCGACCCACCGGCACCAACCGGCTCCCGGCAGCAGCACCGACTGCTGCAGCACGTCCTCGCCGTGCGCGCACCCGGCAGAGCGTCCGGAGCCAGCGCCTGGGCTTTAACGCCCGGCAAGACCCCGGCCCGGCACGTCTGCTTCACCACGACCCTTCATCACTGCTCACATCGAGACACAGACACTCGACTGGCACGACCGGGGACTGGGCGGGGAGGGAAACGCACGCCTCGTATCTCCAGAAGCCGGGCCCCCCCCCGCGGTGCCCGGAGACACCGCCGGTTGCAAGGCGCCAAGCGCCGCACACCAGACCTGCCAACACGCTCACCTCCGGCTCAAAAGGCAGAGTACCGCGCCCGGTCCGCGTACGGGTCCCGCCCGAACCGCTGCATGTCGTAGAGGGAGGCCCGGGCCACCGAGGAGACCGGCGACAGCTGCCCACGCTCATACGTGTACGCCTCTCCGACGGTGGTGGCCGCGGCGGCCGTGCGGCGCAGGGGGCTTCTATCCCGGGTGTAATAGGTGGAGGAGGCGGCCGCCGCGGCGGCGGTGGCGGCGGCGGCGACGGCGGCCGCCGCGCCCGGGGTCGGCAGCAGAGCTCTATCGTACGCGTCTAGGGCGGTGGGGATGCGACTGGCCATGGCTGTGGTGGCGGCCATGGCCGAGGACTGGACCTGGGAGTACTGGGCGTACTGGGAGTACTGGGCCATGGTCTGCTCCGCGTAGGCGTCGTACGCAGAGGCCGTGGCGTAGGAGCGGACGCGGTAGCGCTTGTAGTAGTCGGCCATCCCGCCGTACGCCTCATCGTAATACACGGTCTCCCCATAGCCCGCGGTGTAGGGAGTGCGCACGGCTCCGTACTGCTCGTTATAGGCCTCGGCAAAGTCCGCCACTTGCCCCGGGCGATCTACCGGGCACTCTTTAGACCAGTGCCCTTCCTTCCCGCAGCGGTAGCAGCCGCTCTTGTCTCCCATCCCGGGCGCCGTCCGGAGCCGGCTGGTGGACAACTGCACGCGCATCCGCTTGCCTTGAGGAGAGAGACGCGAGAGGGAGGCGATCAGTGAGGCCGAACCCAGAGCGTGGTCACAACCACGGGCACCGGCGGGCAGCGGGACGTGACCGGCCGCAGACACCACCACCACCACCCCCCGCAGCCGCGCAGCCTCCAACGGTGCCGGGTGCCGCGGCAGGGAGCAACCTGGAGCGGGAAGAGCCCGCAACGGGCTCGAGCGGGAGCCGCCTCCCAGCTGCCGGCAGCCCGACTTACCAGGAAAGTGCTGCCGGGAAAAGGGCTGCGCCAGCGAGACAGAGGGCTGCCGGCACCGGCAGCCGCGGGCTAAACCAGGATGGGCTCTGGCAGCTCAGACGGCCGGCGAGCCGCCGACTACCCCGGCACGCAGCCAAAGACGGCTTTCCGCCGGCAACCGGCACGCGGTGCTGCCGCAGCAGCCCGGGGATCAGCCAGCAGCACCGCTGATCCCGTATCAACGGCAAGCTTTCCACCGGAAAACGCTCCCCACGGCGCGCTCCTTGCAGCCGCAAGACGGATGCGGCACCGGACAACCGCCTCGGACGGGAGCCGGCTTCAAGCACGGCACAAGGCAAGCCAAGCGCGGCCGGGGGGCACTTCTTGGTTGTGTGGGCACCCCACGGCCGGGGAGCTCCAGATGCGGCTGTGCCATCCCGGCTGGCGAGGAGTTTGGGGAACACCTGGAATCGGGGCAGTGGGGTTTGCCAAAACCCCGGCGGCAACTAGGAGGGCCAAGCCCAGCCCCGCCACCGCTCAGGGCGAAGCACCGGACGCCTCCCTGACCAACCCGGCACCGCTTCCGGACAGGGGACGTGCTCGCCTTCAGCGCCGCGCCACCGAGAAGGCGGCTCCACGCCACGAGCTCAAATCTGGACGCTCGGCCCCGCCGCTGCATCCGCGCGAGGGGCCGAGAGGTGGAGGCTGCCAGCGAAAGCGCCCGCGCCGCGTCTTGTCTCGTCCGGGAGCCGGGCGAGGGCCCAGGGCGGCACGCCGAGAGCCCGAGCGAGCAACGCCGCGTGCCGCCGGCAGCGGGGACACGGCCGGCGCGGGATCGGGCGCCTCCGCTCACCCTCTTACCAGGCAGGGCAACGCTACAAGGGCGGGAGGCAGCCTGGCTTCACGCCGCGCGGGCTGGACCCGCTGCTCTGGCCTGGCAGCACCAGGCGCGGCGGCCGTCGGCACAAGAGTTGGGACTTCGCCGTCGGGATCCTCCTGCGGGGCGGCCGTGCTGGGTTAAGTCAGAGATGGATCAGTCCCGTCCTCCCCCGGCCCAGCCCCAAACGCCCCTGCCCTCGGCTCCGGCTGTCGCGGCCGCACCGGCAACCGGGAAAGCAGCAGAAAGGAAAGCGGCTGCGCCGCACCGGCCTGGCCCTCATCGTGCCCTGCATGGCACGAGGGGAGCTGGAATGCGGGAAAAAAAACCCACCAAAAACCAAAACAAAAAACCAACCAAAACCACAAAAAAACCCTGTTTGCACTTAATTCCAGCTGAGCGCGGTGCCGGCCATGCCCTTGCCGAGGGTCACCCGGCACTGCTGCCGCGCCTCAACCTGCGCAGCCGGAGCTAGAAGGGACTAAAAACATCCAACGGGAATACCGGGAATCCTCCCGGAGACCCACGGGGCTCAAACGCCGGACCCATCCCCTCTCCCCACGCATCTCCGCCGCGACCCCGGCGCGGATCACCTTGAAACTCGGTGTTGTCCAGCCCGCGGATGGCTTCCACCGCGTCCTCCGCCCGCTCCATGTGAACGAAGGCGTAATCCTTGACGATGTCGCACTCGATGACGGGGCCGTACTCCTCGAACTTGGCCCGCAGCTCCAGGTTGGTGCAGGCGGGGCTGATGTTGCCGACGTGCAGTTTGGTGGAGGCCTTGCTCTTGTTCTTGCTGGCCTCCACGTTGATGCAGACGCCGTGCAGTTTGTGGTGGTGCAGGTTACGGATGGCGTCCTCGGCCGCCGTCTTGTCCTCGATGTGAACGAAGCCGTAGTTCTTGATGATGTCGCACTCCAGCACCTTCCCGTACTGCTCGAACAGGGAGCGGATCTCCTGCTCCGTCGCCTCCCGCGGCAGGTTCCCGATGAACAGCTTCACCATCTCGCCCAACCTGCGCCGGAGCAACGGCGGGGAGCGGGGGGGGTGGGTTAGTGCCGCCGTCTGTCCGTCGTCCCCCCCCAGACCCGTCCTGCGCCCTGCGGGGGGCCCAGACCCCCATCCCTGCTTGGGGGGGGGGGGGGCGGCACGGACCGCACAGGGCTGTGAGCCCCGCAGGGCTGAGCCTCTAAACCCTCCAAATCTCCAAGAAACACCTCAAAACCTCTGCCCCCCCCCCCCCCGCAAGGCTGCGCCTCCCAAACTCCCTAAATCTCCAAGAAACACCCCAAAACCCCTGCCCCCCCTCTGCAGGGCTGTGCCCCCAAACTCCCTACATTGCCAAGAAATACCCCAAAACCCCTGCCCCCCCTCTGCAGGGCTGTGCCCCCAAACTCCCTAAATCTCCAAGAAACACCCCAAAACCCCTGCCCCCCCTCTGCAGGGCTGTGCCCCCAAACTCCCTAAATCTCCAAGAAACACCCCAAAACCCCTGCCCCCCCTCTGCAGGGCTGTGCCCCCAAACTCCCTAAATCTCCAAGAAACACCCCAAAACCCCTGCCCCCCCTCTGCAGGGCTGTGCCCCCAAATCTCCAAGAAACACCCCAAAACCTCTGCCCCCCCTCTGCAGGGCTGTGCCCCCAAATCTCCAAGAAACACCCCAAAACCTCTGCCCCCCCCTCGCAGGGCTGTGCCCCCAAATCTCCAAGAAACACCCCAAAACCTCTGCCCCCCCCTCTGCAGGGCTGTGCCCCCAAACTCCCTACATCGCCAAGAAACACCCCAAAACCTCTGCCCCCCCCCCCCCCCCGCGGGCCACAATCCTCCGTGGACGCCCCCACCCCCACCCGGGGGGCCTCCGAGCGCCTCATCGGGGCCAGGGCTGGGGCCGGGGGCTCCCGCGGCCCGGTCCCGCCGGCAGCGCTGCCTGTCTTACCCCCCCCCCTTCACCCCCCCCCTCTTCCCGCCCCCCCCCAGGCCCCGCCGCCCCCTCCCGGTACCGGCGCCACCGCAGCCCCGCCCCCACCTGCGCCCCGTCCGCCGCGCGGTCCTGACAAAATGGCGGCGGCGCTGGTCCGGCTCAGTCCCCCGCCTCCCGCGTCCTCATTGGGCAGCGACGCTGTCAGTCAAACGCCGCCGCGTACCGTCATCCTTCTCCGACCGGCATAAATGGACCCGCCCACGGAGCAGCCGCAGCCAATCAAAGGAGGGAAGGGGCGGGGCGAGCGGCGGAGCGGTTCATTGCGTCTCCGCGGGGGGGGCTGGGGCGGCCCATTGAGGGCGGACGGGGGAGACGGGGGGACCCGCGGGAGGCGCAGGAGACTGGTGTCCCGTACTGGGAGCACTGGTGTGACCCACGGGCACCCGCCCCGCGCCGCCCATCCCCGAACCCATTCCCGTCCCAAAACCATCCCATCCCCAACGCCAATCCCAATCTCGTCCATATCCCCATCCCCATCCCCATCCCCATCCCCATCCCCATCCCCATCCCATCCCAATCCCAATCCCAATCCCCATCCCCATCCCCATCCCATCCCAATCCCATCCCAATCCCCATCCCATCCCAATCCCCATCCCCATCCCCATCCCAATCCCCATCCCAATCCCCATCCCCATCCCATCCCCATCCCCATCCCAATCCCCATCCCCATCCCATCCCATCCCCATCCCATCCCCATCCCAATCCCAATCCCCATCCCAATCCCCATCCCAATCCCAATCCCATCCCCATCCCATCCCTATTGCAAACCCATCCTCATCCCATCCCAATCCTGTCCATATTCCAATCCCCATCCCACTCCCACCAAATCCCAATCCCAGTCCCACTCCCCCTCCCACCCCCACCCCATCCCAATCTCAATTGCAGTCCCAATTCCAGTCCCAATCCCAATCCCAGTCCCAGTCCCAATCCCAGTCCCGCCCCCCTCCCCACCCCTCCGGCGCAGTCAGGACCCTCCGGGTCTCTACAGTCTCTTTATTGGGGGTTGGGGCTGCGCGGGGACATCACCGGGACGCGGGGGGACACGGGGACCCCGGGGCGGGAAGGCACGACGGCGCGGGGGGGGGGGGCGGCCGGGACCCCCGCGCTGCCCCCCCCCGTGCTGCCCCCCGCCGCGTCCCTCCATCGGCTCCGCCGGGGCCCCCCACTCCGTGTCCCGGGGTCCGTGTCCCCCCCCCCGGCTCTACTTGTTCTTCTTGAAGAAGCTGAAGCGTTTCTCCCGCTCCTTCTCCTTCCCCTCGCGGCTGCGGGGGGCGGCGGGACCCTCGGCGGGGGGCGGCACGGGGGGCATGCTCATGGCCCGCGTCACCCCTTTCCCGCCCGCCGGGGCCCCCCCTGGTCCTTCCCGCGGCCCCGCCGGCACCAGGGCGGCCGCCGCCTGGATCACCCGCAGCCAGGTGCTCATCTCCGCCTGCGGGGACGGGCGTCAGCGGGCGTGAGAGGGCGTGCGAGGGCGTGCGAGGGCGTGAGAGGGCGTGACAGGGCGCGAGAGGGCGCGAGAGGGTGTGCAAGGGCGTGAGAGCGTGTGCAATGGCATGCGAGAGGGCGTGAGAGGGTGTGCGAAGGCGTGTGAGGGCATGCGAGGGCATGTGAGGGTGTGAGAGGGCGTGCGAGTGCGTGCGAGGGCGTGACAGGGCATGAGAGGGCGTGCAAGGGCGTGAGAGCGCATGCAACGGCATGCGAGAGGGCGTGAGAGGGTGTGCAAAGGCGTGTGAGGGCATGCGAGGGCATGTGAGGGTGTGAGAGGGCGTGTGAGGGCGTGTGAGAGGGCGTGAGAGGGTGTGCAAGCGTGTGCCCGCATGGGCACCAGTGGGGCTGCACATCCAAGGGGGTGTTCACGCGGCTGCACACACGTGTCTGCACCGCGCAGCGCCGCTACATGCATGGCTACGCCTGCAGCGGCATTCGCACGCGTGTCTGCACGTGCAGTGGCGTTCGCACGGCTGCCCACGTGTGTCTGCGCGTGCAAGGGGGTGTCTCCCACCCGTGCCCCCCCCCGGTCTCACCTCATCCTTGGCCTGGAACAGATACTCCTTGCCATCGCTCAGCCTGGGGAGGGGGACAGGGCTCAGCCCCGGCGTGTCCCCCCCCAAAGTGCCCCCCCGGTCCCCCCCACTGGTGCCCCCCCCCCACTGGTGCCCCCCCCCCACTGGTGCCCCCCCCCCCGTGCCCGTACCCCAGTTTGAAGACGTGTTTGCGCTTCTTGTAGTGGAGGGCGGGGTGGCAGCGGGCGCCGCGCAGGCTGGCGGGGGGCTCCCCGTGATACGGCGCCCCGGCCCCCGCGCTCTTGGCGTCCTTGTAGAAGCTGAGGGTGCCCCCCCGCAGCACGCAGTACACGCTCTGCCAGGACCTGGGGGGGTGAGGGGGGGGCACGTGAGGGGGGGGCACGGGGGGGGCAGGGGTCTGTCTGGGGGGGCAGGGGTCTGTATGGGGGGGCAGAGCTGGGGGGTCAGGGGTCTGTCTGGGGGGGCAGGGGTCTGTCTGGGGGGGCAGAACTGGGGGGTCAGGGGTCTGTATGGGGGGGCAGGGGTCTGTATGGGGGGGCAGAGCTGGGGGGCAGGGGTCTGTCTGGGGGGGCAGGGGTCTGTCTGGGGGGGCAGAACTGGGGGGGCAGGGGTCTGTCTGGGGGGGCAGGGATCTGTATGGGGGGGTAGGGGTCTGTCGGGGGGGGCAGAACTGGGGGGCAGGGGTCTGTATGGGGGGGCAGGGGTCTGTCGGGGGGGGCAGAACTGGGGGGCAGGGGTCTGTATGGGGGGGCAGAACTGGGGGGGGCAGAGCTGGGGGGGACATGGGTCTGTCTGGGGTGTCAGAATTGGGGGGGCATGGGTCTGTATGGGGGGGCAGAACTGGGGGGGGCAGGGGTCTGTATGGGGGGGGCAGGGGTCTGTATGGGGGGGCAGAACGGGGGGGCAGGGGTCTGTCTGGGGGGGCAGAGCTGGGGGGCAGGGGTCTGTATCGGGCGGATACATGGCTCCATGGGGGGGGCAGGGGTCTGTATGGGGGGGACATGGGTCTGTCTGGGGGGGATAGAGGTGTGGGGGGACACGGCTCCATATGTGGGGGACACAGCTCCGGGGGGGGGACACACAGCTCTGGGGGGGGCCAGATGTGGCACCACGGGGGGACCCAGACCTGGGGGGGGCCATCGGGGGGGTGGGGGTGTCACCCACCAGGAGGGAGTGGGGCCCATGTGAGGGCGGGGCCTGCAGAAAGGGGCGTGACCAAGGGAGATAACCACGCCCACACGGGGGCGTGGCCTACAAAGGACACACCCCCTTGTAGGCGGGGTCAGGGTGGCAGCACATAGGCTGTGCCCTAGCAGGGGGGCGTGGCATAAGGGGAGAGGGGGCGTGGCCTGCGTGGGTGTGTCCAAGGGGGCGTGGCCTCACCTGTTGGGGGCCTTCTTGCCCTGCGCCTCCATC
This sequence comes from Grus americana, assembly GCF_028858705.1. Lineage (NCBI taxonomy): Eukaryota > Metazoa > Chordata > Aves > Gruiformes > Gruidae > Grus > Grus americana. Next base: position 381,245 of record NC_072886.1, on the reverse strand, counting down.
TCGTGCTTGCGGCACAGCCCACCCTCCAGGCTCTCGGGGGCCGGGGGGGCGCGGGGGGGCAGCGTGGCCGCGTGGGCAGGGTCAGGGGCCGCGACCACCCCCGGGCGCCCCCGGGGAGATCCTCCCGGGCTGGGACCCCTCGACCCGTTGGTCAGCCCCGACCCCGCCGATACCTGCTGGGGGGGAAAGGGGGGGGGGGGTGTGTGGGTACCGTCCCATGGAGGGGGGCACGCAGAGGTGTCTGGGGGGGTGTCTACCCCCCCATCTCCCCCGGCACGGTTTGGGGGGGAAGGTTACCTGGGCCGTGGCGCTGTCCGGGCAGATCCCGTTGACGGCCGGTGCCTCTGGCTGGCGGCTCTGCAGGGCCGGGGCCCTGGGGGGGGGGGGGGCGTGCGGGTGGGCGAGGGACTGGGACCCCCCCATCCCCTCCCAGGACCCTCCCCCACGTCCCCTCTTTCCCCAGGACCCCGATGTCCCCCCTGTCCCTTCAACACTGGTGGTGCCTCCTGTCCCCCCCCACGTCTCCTGTGCCACCCCTTCCCTCCAAGTCCCTGTTTTCCCCTCCGTACCCCCCCAGGACCCCCCAGTTCCCAGGTCCCCTGGTTCCCCCCCACCCAGGAACCCCATATCCCCCCCTTGTCCCCAGTCCTCAATATCCCCAGGGTGTCCCACCATGACCCCATGGCCCCCATCTTCCCAACCCCCCCAGACCTCCACATCCCTGCCATGTACCCCCCCCCCCGACCTCCGCATCCCCCCCAACACGTGCCCCGTCTCTCACCGCTGTAGCTCCCCGGTCCCCACACCATTCTGGGCATCGGGGGGCACTAACGGGGGGGCTCCCCCGGTCTCAGAATGCGCTGGGGGGGGTGTGGGCGGCCGCCTCTTCCTCGCCTCCTCCTCCTCACGCCGCCGCCGCTCCTTCTCCTCCAGCTTTGGAGGGGGGGGGCGGACACACAGGCGGGGGGGGGGGGTGTCAGTGCCTGCACCGAGCGTGTCGGGGCTCAGCTGGCAGCGGGGGTCCCCACGTCGTGTCTCACCCCCCCCTTACCGTAGTGAGGCGTTCCAGGGCGGCGAAACGCTCCTCCCAGGCGGCAGCCGCTTTCTGGAAACCCTGATGGCGCTTGATGAGGTTCTCCACCTCGGCCACGCTGCCCCCCAGCTCCGCCGAGCGAACCAGGGGTTCCTGGCTGGAGAGCCAGGCCTCCGCCATGCTGGCGTCCCGTCCGAACATCAGCACCTCCAGCACTGGGGGGGGGGGGCACAGCGTGGACCCACGTGTCCGGGTGGACGCAGCAGCCGCCCCCCCCCCGCATATTCCTCCCCCCCAAGTCGTCCCCGACCCCGCGCTCACCGATCTGCAGCCAGTCCATCTTCTCCTTCCAGCGGTCCCCGATGTCCCGGCGGCGTTCCTGCAGCTGCGAGAGCTTCTCCGAGATCTGGGGAGGGCAGGGGGGTGAGTGTGGGGATGGGGACAGGGAGATGGGGACAGGGAGATGGGGACGGGGAGATGGGGACGGGGAGATGGGGATGGGGATGGGGACAGGGATTGGGACACGGGGATGGGGACAGGGAGATGGGGACAGGGAGATGGGGACGGGGATTGGGACAGGGATTGGGACACGGGGATGGGGACAGGGAGATGGGGACAGGGAGATGGGGACGGGGAGATGGGGACGGGGAGATGGGGACGGGGAGATGGGGACGGGGATGGGGACAGGGATTGGGACACGGGGATGGGGACAGGGAGATGGGGATGGGGAGATGGGGATGGGGAGATGGGGACGGGGATTGGGACACGGGGATGGGGACAGGGAGATGGGGACAGGGAGATGGGGACGGGGATTGGGACACGGGGATGGGGACAGGGAGATGGGGACGGGGAGATGGGGACGGGGATGGGGACAGGGATTGGGACACGGGGATGGGGACAGGGAGATGGAGATGGGGACAGGGAGATGGGGACGGGGATGGGGACAGGGATTGGGACATGGGGATGGGGACAGGGAGATGGGGACGGGGACAGGGAGATGGGGACGGGGATTGGGACACGGGGATGGGGACAGGGAGATGGGGATGGGGACAGGGAGACAGGGATGGGGACAGGGGGATGGGGACAAGGACATGAGGATCAGGACAGGGATGGGGACACAGGGACACAGAGGTGGGGACAAGGATTGGGACATGGGGATGGGGACATGAGGATGGGGACAGGGACACAGGGGCAATGACATGGATGAGGACGTAGGGATGGGGATGCGGGGGTGCGAACAGGGACGTGGGGACACGGGGATGGGGACGTGGGGCGGGGAGGGCCCCACCTTGTCGGCGGCGTAGTGGCCCTTGTCGAGCAGCGCGGTGCCCATGGCCACGCAGGCGTCGAAGCTGTCGGCCCGCGCCTCCACCTCTGCCTTGATGCTCTGGTGATTCTTGATCACCAGGTCAGCCGAGGACACGTCCCTGCACCGGGGACACGCGATCAGCGTCCCCGCGCCGCCGTCGCCGCCCCGGCACGTGTCCCCCCAGCCCGGCAACGCGTCCCTCCTCACCGCGGGCGCTCCTGGCCCTCGATCTGCAGGCGGACGCCGTCCATCCAGAGCAGCAGGTCCCGCACCGCCCGCAGGAAGCGGAACTTGTCGACGGTGTCGAGGAGCAGCTGGCGCCGGCCCTGGCTGCTGCCGCGTAGCTCGGCCCAGGCCTCGCTCACCGCCTGCTCGTGCCGGCGGATGTCGGCCGCCTTCTCCCCGGCGTACGCCTTCTCCAGCCGCGCCGCGTCCTCCTGCACCTGGCGTACCTGCGGGCGCACGGAGGTGAGGCCGCGCCGTGCCGGGCTGCGCCGTGTTGGACTGCGCCATGGTGTGCCGTGCCGGGCTGCACCGCGCCGGGTTGCATCACGCTGTGCCGTGTAGGGCTGCATCATGGTGTGCTGCACGGTGCCGTACTGCACCATGCCGTGCTGCGCCGTGCTGTGCCACGCTGTGCCGTGCTGCACCGTGCCGCGGCGTGCTACTTCACGTCGCGCTGTTTCCCGTGCCGCGCCGCCATCCCACCCCGTGCCGCGCCGCTCCCCGCGCCGCGCGGCTCACCTGCGCGCTCAGGGCCTGGATGTCGTGCTCGTAGGCGGTGTGCATGCGCTGCATGGCCTCGGCCGTGTTCAGGTCGCGGCCCACCTCATCCGGCAGCTGCTTCTGCTTGTGCTGCACCTGCGCCAGGGTCTCGCGGGCGTCGTGGTAGAACCGGTGCAGCTCGTAGGAAGCCGCCAGCATCTGCGACCGCGTGTCGATCAGCTCCAGCAGGTCGGCCCAGGCTTCGTTCAGCCCGTCCTTCCACTCGGCCACCGTGGCGTTCTCCGAGTGCCCCGCCGCGATCAGCGCGTCCGCCAGCCCGTTGACGCCGTCCACCCGCTCCTGCCCGATGCTGCTCGTGTCCCGCGAGAACTCCCTGAACTTGTCCCGCAGCATCTACGGGGAGGGGGTGAGCCGCGTTGGGGACGACGGGGAGGGCACGCGGGGAACTCCCCGTCGTCCTCCCGCCCCGTCCCCGCACCGTGACGTGCTCGTAGTCCTGGCCAAGCTCGTGGGAAGCAGCCACCACCTCCCGCTCCGAGATCCACTGCTCCAGGTCGTCCACGTCGCGTTTGAGCTGGCAGAGCCGCTGATGCTCCTGCAGCGTGGCCCGGCGTTCCTCTGCCAGGTCCTTCAGGCTGGCGTAGAGCTTGTCCACCTGGCCCTGGCGCAGCGTCAGCCGCTCGCTGCGGGCACGGCCGCCGTCAGCTCCGGCGGCACCGGGCACCCGCTCCCGGGTGGCACACGACGTGCGTGGGGGCCGGGAGGAACGACAGCAGGGTCCCCGAGGGGACGACGCAGGCGGGGATGGGGGGGGGGGGTGGCGGGGGACGCCCGTCCCTCGTGGGATGATGGCGGCGGACGCGGGGACGTCACCCACCTCTCGGGGTGCCCGCTGGCCACCATGTCACGGCTCTGTGCCGAGAGCTGGTGCACAGTGTGCGCGTAGTCCCGCAGCGCCTGCTCCAGCACCAGGTGCTTGCTGACCATGGCCTGGGCGCTCAGCTCGTCCTGGGGGGGGTCACAGCGGCTCAGCGGGGGGGGTCACAGCAGCTCCGGGCTCGGCCAGGGGGGACACGCATCCCGGCTGCTCCGGAGCCGTACCTTGGCCTTCTCCTGGGACATCATGTGCAGCTCCTGCTCGCCCATCCAAGCCTCGGCCTCGGCGGCATCGCAGTAGAACTGCTGGGCGGCGTGAGCTCGCTCCAGGCGCCGGTGCCGCAGCTCCGCCTGCAGCTGCAGCTCCTGCCAGGCTTCCCGCAGCTCCCGCACCCGCTCGGCGGGGCCCGACAGCCCCCCACGCCGTCCCAGCAGCTCCTCTACCCGCCGCTCGTGGCCCTGCAGCTCCTTCTGCAGGGTCTGAGACGGAGGGACGGACACACACGGACACACACACGCACGTGCGCGCGGTGAGCATGGGTGGTCCCGGGGACGGCGGGACCCCTCATCGGGGGCGGCGGCGGCTGCTGGACCCCCCCCGACCCACCTGGTTCTTCTTTATCAGGAGCTGGACGGAGGGCAGGTCCTTGCCGTGGTCGGTGGACACGGCCAGCGGTCTGCGCTCCTTCACCCACAGCTGGTGGGAGATGGGGTGGGGGGGTCAGGGACACTTTAGGGGGGGCTGTCAGGTCCCCTCCCGTGGCCGGGCGTCCACTCACGATCTCGTCCTCCAGATCGCGGTTGAACTGGTGCTCCTCCTTGGAAGCCAGGAGCTTTCGGCAGCGCTCCCGCAGCGGCTCCCGCAGCCCCAGGAACTGCTCCTCCACGGCGCGGACCTGCCCCTGCACCTCGGCCGCGCTGGCGTCCTCCCGGCTGAGGGCTTGCGCCTGCGCCCGGATGGCCTCCACCTCCTTCTCCCGCACCGCCGTCTGCTTCTCCAGCATCTGCACGGGGTGCGTGAGTGACCCCCGGGATGGGCACCCCCTCTATCCTGGGCACCCCGCTGTGCCAGGCACCCTTCCCTGTGCACCTCTGTCCCCGTGCACCCCATCTCCTGCACCCCGTCCCTGTGCATCCCTGTCCCCGTGCACCCCATCTCCTGCACCCCGTCCCTGTGAACTCCTGTCCCCTGCACCCGTCTCCATGCACCCCATCTCCTGCACCCCATTGCGGTGCACCTCGTCCCTGTGCACCCCTGTCCCCTGCACCCCATCCCTGTGCAACCCTGCTCCCCTGCACCGTCTGTGCCAGGCACCCCCTCCCTCTGCACCCCGTCCCTCTGCACCCCATCCCCTGCACCCCATTCCTGTGTGCCTGTCACCTGCACCCCATCCCCATGCACCCCAGTCCCCTGCACCCCATCCCCGTGCCCTCCTGTCCCCTGCACCCCATCCCCATGCACCCCATCTCTGTGCCCCCCAGTCCCGTGCCCCCGTCCTTGTGCACCCCATCCCCTGCACCCCATCCCCATACACCCCGTCCCCATGCACCCCTATCCCCTGCAGCCCGGTCCCCCATCTCCTGCACCCCATCCCTGTGCACCCCTGTCCCCGTGCACCCCATCTCCTGCACCCCATCCCCATGCACCCCTATCCCCTGCACCCGTCCCCCATCTCCTGCACCCCTGTCCCCTACACCTCGGTCCCCTGCACCCCATCCCTGTGCACCCCATCCCTGTGCCCCCCAGTCCCCAGCAGACCCCTTTCCCCCCCGCCGGACCGACCTGCTGCTTCTTGAGCAGGATGTTGACGCTGGTGAGGTCCTTGCCGTAGTCGTCGGAGCGCAGCTGGGCGTGCACGCCGGCCAGCCAGCCCCGCAGCGCCGCACAGGACTGGGCGCACAGCTCGGCACGGTTGGCGTCGAACAGGCGCCGCGCCTTCGTCCGCGTGGTCGACTCCAGCTCGTCCCACAGCCCCCGCAGCGCTGACAGCTTCTCCGTCACCACCGTTCCCAGCTCCGGCTTCGCCGACGCCAGCTGTTGGCCCTCCTGCCGGGGACACCGGCGTCAGCGGGGCCGTGCCGGGGGGGAACCCTGGCGCCCCGGCCTTGCCCCGGCCCCACCTTCTCCATCTTCTCCAGCCAGCCCTTGTTGGCGGCCAGCTCGGCCGTGAAGGCCTGGTGCTTCTGCCACTTGGTGTGCAGGTTGCGGGCTTCCTCGTAGGAGACGTCCTGGGCCGTCAGCATCTTCTCGTTGATCCAGAGCGTCAGCTGCCGAGGGGAGCGGGGATGGAGCTGTCAGGCTGTGCTGGCCCCTTGCCTCCCCTTCCCCATTCCCCTTCCCCTTCCCCATTCCCCTTCCCCTTCCCCATCTACATTTCCCCTTTCCCATTCTCTATCCCCTTCCCCTTCCCCTTCCCCATTCCCCCTTCCCCATTCCCCTTTCCTTTCCACATCTCCATTCCCCCTTCCCCCTTCCCCATCCACTTCCCCTTCCCCTTCCCCATTCCCCTTCCCCATTCCCCCTTCCCCATCCACTTCCCCTTCCCCATTCCCCTTCCCCATTCCCCCTTCCCCATCCACTTCCCCTTCCCCATTCCCCTTCCCCATTCCCCCTTCCCCATTCCCCTTTCCCTTCCACATCTCCATTCCCCCTTCCCCATTCTCCATTCCCCCTTCCCCGTTCCCCCTTCCCCATCCACTTCCCCTTCCCCATTCCCCCTTCCCCTTCCCCTTCCCCATCCCACCCCAATCCCTCGGGAGCCCCACACTCACCTCTTGTCCATCCTGCAGGAACCGCTGCAGTTCCCAGTTGTCCCGCAGCCGCCCCAGCAGCTCCTGGGCCGTGTCCCGGTTCCTCCGGTGCCTGCGGTGAGGACGGTGGGGGTGACGGCTGAGCCGGGGACCCCAGCGCCGGGGCTGGGCCACGGGGGTTGGTCCCCTCACCTGCTCTCCACCGAATCCACCGTCTCCTGCACCTTGTCGGCGTGGAGGCTGCCCTCGGCCACCAGCTTGCGGCCGGTGGCCACCAGCCCCTGGACTCGTTCCCCGTTGGCCTCCATGGTGGCCATGAAATCCTCGTGCTTCTTGACGGAGGCCTCGGCTCCCGGCAGCGTGCCGGGCATCTCCGTGTGCGACAGCGCGTACTCCTGCACGGGAAACCGGACCGAGCGTCACCGCCGCTCCTCCGGCACCCCGGGGTTCCCCCTGCTGCCGGCAGCTTTGCCTCCCCAGCCGCTCACCTGGGTGCTGAGGACGCCCTCGACCTGCTTGGAGTCTCGGAGGAAGAGTTGGAAAGCGAAGGCTTGGGAGAGGAGGTGGTGGCGGTTCTCCCACATCCTCCCCAGCTCCTCCCAGCCCGTGTCCAGAGCTTCCAGGCGCTGGTGCAGAAAGACATGCTGCGCGTCCGTCTGTCCCTGCGTCACCTCCCGGCCCACGGCCCGCGTGTTGTGGTAATCGTCACCGTAATGGGCAATCTCCTTACGGATGCTCTCGTGCTGACTCAGCAACCGTTCGGCCTCCACCAAAGTGGCCGGCACGTCCTCGGAGGCCACGGCCGTCTGGGTGCGGGATAGCCAGGCCTGGAAGGCGGCCAGGTCCCGCAGGAAGCCCTGCAGCTTGCTGGCTTCCCCCAACGACTCCTCGCGTCTCCGAAGGCTGCGGCACAGCTCGTCCCACACCTCCTCGATGGCCGACAGCCGCGCCAGGATAGCGGGCGCCTGTTCCGGGTGTTCGGCCGCCAACTTCTCTGCTTCGGCTCGCAAATCCCGCACCTTGCCCTGGATGGCTTCCAGGTCGCGCTCCATGCCCGAGAGTTTGCGCTGCAGGGCCATGACGCCGGCCAGGTCGTTGCCCAGCCCCTGCGTCGACTCGATCACCTTCGTTTTCTCCCGCATCCAGGACGTGGTCTCGTTGCACTCCAGGTGGTAGTTCTGGATGTTCAGGGCCGACGTCAGCGCCTCCTTCTTCTGGTCGGCCAGCGCGCGGAAACGCTCCCACCTGCGCGGCAGCGGGGTCACAGAACCACGGGGTGGTTTGGCTTGGAAGGGACCCCAAGGGTCATCTAGTTCCAACCCCCCCGCCATGGGCAGGGGCACTTCCACCTGGAGCATCCCTGCCTGCCTGGAGCATCCCTGCCTGCATGGAACATCCCTGCCTGCATGGAACATCCCTGCCTGCCTGGAGCATCCCTGCCTGCATGGAACATCCCTGCCTGCATGGAACATCCCTGCCTGCATGGAACATCCCTGCCTGCCTGGATCATCCCTGCCTGCCAGGAGCATCCCTGCCTGCCTGGAGCATCCCTGCCTGCATGGAACATCCCTGCCTGCCTGGAGCATCCCTGCCTGCATGGAACATCCCTGCCTGCATGGAACATCCCTGCCTGCATGGAACATCCCTGCCTGGATCATCCCTGCCTGCCAGGAGCATCCCTGCCTGCATGGAGCTGCTGCCCTGCCTGGATCATCCCTGCCTGGATCATCCCTGCCTGCCAGGAGCATCCCTGCCTGCATGGAGCTGCTGCCCTGCCTGGATCATCCCTGCCTGGAGCATCCCTGCCTGCCAGGAGCATCCCTGCCTGCATGGAACATCCCTGCCTGCATGGAGCATCCCTGCCTGCATGGAGCATCCCTGCCTGGATCATCCCTGCCTGCCCACAGCTGCTGCCCTGCCTGGATCATCCCTGCCTGCCTGGATCATCCCTGCCTGCCTGGAGCATCCCTGCCTGCATGGAACATCCCTGCCTGCCCACAGCTGCTGCCCTGCCTGGATCATCCCTGCCTGCCTGGAGCATCATCCTGCCTGGAGCTGCCCTGCCTTGAGCTGCTGCCCTGCCCAGAGCATCCCTGCCTGCCTGGAGAACCCATCCCTGCCTGCAACATCCCAGCCTGGAGCATCATCCTGCCTGGAGCTGTCCTGCCTGGAGCCCCCCTGCCTGCTCACAGCGCCCTGCCCGCTCCACGCGCTGCCCACCTGGCGTTGAGCTGCTCGCGGGTGGCCCGGATGCTTTCCTGGTTGCGCTGATCGGTGGCCAGCAGCTGGTCGGCGATGCGGTTGACGGCGGCCACGCGGGACGCCAGGTTGTTCATCTCCGGCTCCAGCGTCTCGAAGCTGCGGGCAGGGAGCCGGAACGGGACAGGGCTCAGCACCCATCAGGGGCCCGGCTGGCCGTGCCGCGCCGGAGAACGGGCATCCGGTGCCGGCACTCACCGTTGCTGCACCACCTCCAGGTCCTCCAGCTTGTCGGGGACGTGCATGGCGTGCAGCCACTGCTCCTTCTCGCCCACCCACAGCCCGCAGGCGTCCGCCTCGCTGCGCATGGTGTAGAGACTGAGGGCGTCCTGCAGGTCCTGCCGCCGGCGCTCCGCTCTCGCCGCCAGCTCCTGGTAACGTCGCTCCAACGCCGGCAGCCGACCGGCGACGTCGGGAGCATCGGCGAAGGAGGGCGGCAGGGCGCGAGCCTGCTCGTGCAGGGTGTCGATGGCGGGGCGGTGGTTCCGCACCTCTTCCTGCACCTCCCGGTGCTGCCGGGCCAGGCTACGGGTGGAATATTCGTCATGGCCCAGCTCGGGGCTGGACGCCAGGCGTAAGGCGTCCTCCAGCCAGGCTTCCGCGTCCGCCGCCTCCGCCTGGAACTGGAAGAAGCCGGCGGCTTCCCGCAGGCGTCGCTCACGTTCGGCCGCCAACTCGGCCAACGCTTGCCAGCGTCCTTCCATTTCCCGTACCCGTTCGGCCACCTCGGCCGCCCCTAACCGGCCCTCGGCCGCCAAACCCCGGCCGCGGGCCAGCGCCTGCTCCAACGGCCCCGCGCGCCCGCTCAGCTCCCCGCGGAAAGCGTCGTGCTGGCTCAGCAGGCGCAAGGAGCTGGTCAGATCCCGGCCGACGTCCTCGGAAGAGAGGAGCCGTTCCTGTTCCCGCATCCAAGCTTCTTCCTCCCCGGTGTCCCAGAAGAATTTCCAGAGTCGCCGCGATTCTTCCAACCGAGCCCGGCGTTGTGCCGCCAGTTCCGACAGCTCCCGGTAACGCAGCTCCAGCGTGGCAACGCGCTCCCGCACCGCTGCCGGCTCGCAGGGCTGGTAGCCTGCAGGGAACCCCGGAAAGTCCCTGAGGGGATTTGGGGTGCACCAGCCACCCCGGGGGGGGGCTGGGGGACATCCCAGGAGTTGGGGGTCCAGGGGGCACCCGCTGTCCCAGGGGGCTGGCGGTTGGGGTCAGGGGTCTGGGGCAATCCTAGGGTTTGGGGGTTCAGGGGTCCCTAGCTGCCCCGGGGGGCTGGGGTCAGGGGCCATCCCGGGATTTGGGGTGCTGGGGCACTCCCAGGTTTTGGGGGGCACAGGGTCGGGGGCTGTCCTGGGGGTTGGGAGTTCAGGGGGCTGGGGGCCGGGGGTCAGGGGGCTGGAGCAGTCTTGAGGTTTGGGGGTTCAGGGGTCACCACCACCCCAGGGGGCTGGGGTCAGGGGCCATCCCGGGATTTGGGGTGCTGGGGCATTCCTGGGTTTTAGGGAGCATGGGGTCGAGGGCTGTCCTGGGGGTTGGGGGGGTCTGGGGTCACCCCAGGGTCTGGGGCTTTGGGGTCCACCCACCATCACTGGGGTCCCAGGGGCCGCCCTGGCCGCACTCACCCTCACCGGGCAGGGCGAATCGCTGCGCCGCGGCGCCGACCGCCCGCACCCGCTCCGCCTGCGCCGCGATGTCGGCTTCCACCAGCCCGTGGATCTGCAGCAGGTCGTCCACCCCGTGCAGGTGCTTCCCCAAATCCTGCGACTGCAGCCGGACCTGCGTGTGGGGGGGGGGGGGACGACGGGGACACGACACACGCACGAACGGCGGCGTCAGGGTCCGTCCGCCATGCCCCCCACGCCGCGTGTCGTGTCCCCCCCACGCCGGTACCTTCATCTCTTCCATCCAGTCCGTGAGATGCGCCAGGTCCTGCAGCATCTTCTGCAGCTCCAGGTGCAGCAGCAGCCGCTCGCGACGGGCGGCCACCAGCTGCCGGAGGAAATCCCAGAGCCGGACCACATTGTCGCGACGGGTCAGGACGCGGCGAATGTCGTGATAACGTTCGGCCTCCAGCTCAGCCGCCACCGCGCTCACCGCCTGCACCCGCTCGCTGTAGGCCACGATGTCGGTCTCGATGGCCTCGTGTTTCCGCACCGCCGCCTCCACCGCCGACATGTCCGTCCCAAAGTTGTCCTGGGGGGAGGACGGTGAGATGTAAGGATGGGGCAGGGGACGGCACCTCCATCCCCCGGGGACCCCCGGTCACCCTGAGGTCGGTGGGGGGGGTCGGTGGGGAGCAGAACCCCCCAACACCTTGGGTTCCTGGGGTCGGTGGGGGGTGGGACCCCCAAACACCTTGGGTCCCTGGGGTTGTTGGGGAGAGGGACCCCCAAACACCTTGGGTCCCCCAACACCTTGGGTCCCTGGGGTCGTTGGGGAGAGGGACCCCCAACACCTTGGGTCCCCGGGGTCAGTGGGGGGTGGGACCCCCAAACACCTTGGGTCCCTGGGGTCAGTGGGGGGCGGGACCCCCAAACACCTTGGGTCCCTGGGGTCAGTGGCAGTGGGACCCCCAACACCTTGGGTCCCTGGGGTCGTTGGGGAGAGGGACCCCCAACACCTTGGGTCCCCCAACACCTTGGGTCCCTGGGGTCAGTGGCAGTGGGACCCCCAACACCTTGGGTCCCTGGGGTTGTTGGGGAGAGGGACCCCCAACACCTTGGGTCCCCCAACACCTTGGGTCCCTGGGGTCAGTGGCAGTGGGACCCCCAACACCTTGGGTCCCCCAACACCTTGGGTCCCCGGGGTCGGTGGCGGTGGGGAGCGGGACCCCCAGCTGCCGGGGTCTCCGTGGCCATTGGGGGGTGGCGGTGGGGTCCAGGCCCCCCACGGGCCTCTCCCCGGGCGGCACCTGGGAGACGAGGCGCTGGTTCTCGCTCAGCCAGGTCTCCCTCATGGCTGCCTTGCGGTCGAATCGCGCCGCCAGCTGCTCCAGCTTCTCCTGCCGGATGAGCTCGGTGCGCAACGCCAGCTCCCGCTCGTGCTCCGCTTTCTCCAACCGTTCCCAAGCCTGACGAGACGACTCCTCATCAGCTCCCCTCGCCCCAGCACGCCACCGTCACCGTCACCGCTACCGTCCCCGTCCCACCTTGTTGATGTCGGAGATGAGTTTCCCCTCCCGCGGCACGTAGACCTTCTGGTTGTTGGCCCGCATGCGGCTCTGGACGGTGAAGAGCAGCACCTCCAGGTTGCCCTTCTCCATGAACCTGAGAGGGGGAGATGCGACGCTGAGCTCCCCCCGCCCCAACCCCTCCGGGGGGGGGACACCCGGCCCATCCGGGGTGCTTGGGGGGGGTCGTCGCGGGGGCTCACTTGGGGGGTTTCTCGACGGTGCGGTAGGTGTTGAAGGCCTGGAGCTGGTTCTGCACGCCGGGCAGGGCGTTGGCCAACTGCCGGTCGTTGAGGGTGAGGATGGTCTGCTCGATCCAGCCCAGCAGCTCGCCCGCCAGCTCCTCGTACTTCCCCACCAGCTCCTCCGCCTCCCGCGCCGCGTCCAGCACCTGCGGCACCGTCCGTCCGTCCATCTGCCGTTCCCACCCGGCTCATCCCGCCAGCCATCTGCTCCGTCCTGACGGATCCCTGCCCGGCCGTCTGTCCAGCCCTCCGTCCAGCGTCCGCCTCCTCCCTCCTGCCGCTTTGTCTGTCTGTCCGTCCATTCGGGCGCCCGTTTGGCTGGCTGTCCTTCTCCTCTCTCCCTCCAGCCAGCCGTCCGTCTGTCCGTCCATCTGGGCGCTCCTACGTCTATCTGTCCATCTCCCCCCTCTCTCCGTCCGTCCGTGCCTTTGGGCCCTCGCTCATCTCCTTCCTCCATCCATCTGCCCCCCGCTCACCTCCCTGCCCACCTCTCCCTCCCTCCAGCCCTCCGTCCGTCCGTCCGTCCGTCCGTCCCCTCGGCCCCGTCACCTTCCCGATGCGCTTCCCCTCCACCGCCAGCGCCTTCATCTTGGAGAAGTAGTGGTAGAAGGTGGCCACGTAGGTGATGATGGATTTCTCATCCGGCTGGTCCACGTTGACATCTGCGGGGAGCGGAGTGGCGGGGGTGAGTGTGGCCACCCCCAGAGCCCCCCCAGAGCCCCCCGTACCCCTCAGAGCCCCCCCAGAGCCGCCCCCCCCCACCCCCCCGGCTCCTCCTCACCCTCGGGGTCCAGCAGTTTGGTGAGACCCAGCTCGCGCTCGGCCAGGTTGAAGGCGCTCTGCAGGTTGTAGTGCGCGTTGCAGCGTCGCAGCGCGTCCATGTCCACCAGGTCCGGCCTGGGCAGCGGGAAAGAGTCAGCCCCACGGCTCCTGCCCCACGGCGCCTGCCCCACGGCGCCTGCCCCACGGCCTCCCGCCCCGTGCCCCACCTGTGCTTGTGGATGATGGCGTTGAAGGCCAGCCCGTCCCGCCAGCTCGTGGTGAAGTTGTGCACGTTCACGTTCGGGTACCTGCCAGGTACCAGGGTCAGGGCTCAGCCTGGGACCCCCCAGAACCCCCCAGGACCCCCCGGGACCCCTTGCCCCACGCTCACCCCGCCGTCTTCATCTGGCACCAGAGCAGCAGCGCGTCCTTGGCCGACTTCTTCTCCTTGTTGTCCTCAGTCTCCACGCTGATGTCCTGGATCTGAGGGGGGGGGACAGCGCAGGATGAGGTGGGGGGGGGCCCAGAGCACCCCACAGCTGTGGATGGGTATGTGGGGGGGCTCCCAGCTGGGGCAGGGTGCTCCAGGTTGGGGGTGCAGACCCACAGCGGGTTCAGGGACCCCCAAGGTGGGTGCAAGACCCCCGTGACACATGCAGGGACCCTCGTGGCAGACGCAGGGACCCCCACGTTGGTTGTGAAACCCCCGTGACACATGCAGGGACCCTCATGGCAGATGCAGGGACCCCCACAGTGGGTGCAAGACCCCTGTGACACATGCAGGGACCCTCATGGCAGATGCAGGGACCCCCACAGTGGGTGCAAGACCCCCGTGACACATGCAGGGACCCTCGTGGCAGATGCAGGGACCCCCACAGTGGGTGCAAGACCCTCGTGGCAGACACAGGGACCCCCACGTTGGTTGTGAAACCCCCGTGACACATGCAGGGACCCCCGTGGCAGATGCAGGGACCCCCACGGTGGGTGCAAGACCCCCGTGACACATGCAGGGACCCCTGTGGCAGATGCAGAACCCCCGTGGCAGATGCAGGGACCCCCACAGTGGGTGCAAGACCCCCGTGACACATGCAGGGACCCCTGTGGCAGACGCAGGGACCCCCACGTTGGTTGTGAAACCCCCGTGGCAGATTCAGAGACCCCCACAGTGGGTGCAAGACCCCCGTGGCACATGCAGGGACCCTCGTGGCAGATGCAGGGACCCCCACGGTGGGTGCAAGACCCCCGTGACACATGCAGGGACCCCTGTGGCAGATGCAGAACCCCCGTGGCAGATGCAGGGACCCCCACAGTGGGTGCAAGACCCCCGTGACACATGCAGGGACCCCTGTGGCAGACGCAGGGACCCCCACGTTGGTTGTGAAACCCCCGTGGCAGATTCAGAGACCCCCACAGTGGGTGCAAGACCCCCGTGACACATGCAGGGACCCTCGTGGCAGATGCAGAACCCCCGTGGCAGACCCCGGGAGACCCCCCGCGGGAGAGGCAGGACCCCCACCCGGGGACGGCGGTACCTGGAAGCGGAGGATGATGGTCCAGACGAGGCCGAGCGTGAGGCGGTGGTTGCCGTCCACGATGTCGTGGGAGCCCACGTTCTCCAGGTGCACCCGCTGCTCCTTGAGGAACTGCAGCGCCTTGTCCACGTTCTCCAGGCAGTGGATCCGCATCCGGCCCTTGGTGGGCTTGGGCTGGACGGGGCAAGGTCAAGGGCAAGGTCAAGGGCAAGGTCAAGGTCAAGCCTGCCCCCCGGCACACAGGGACGCGGGTCCTGGGAGGGGGTCGCCTGGGTGCTGGGGTCCCTGCCAGGGGTGTTTGGGTGCCAGAGAGTTGAGAAAGGGGGGGGCAGATACTGGGGTCCCGGGGAAGGGGGATCCCTGGGGTCCCAGTGAATGGGTCCTGGGTGGGGGGGCTCCCGGGGAATGGGTCCTGGGTGGGGGGGTCCCAGGGAAGGGGGATCCCTGGGGTCCCAGGGAATGGGTCCTGGGTGGGGGGGTCCCGGGGAAGGGGGATCCCTGGGGTCCCAGTGAATGGGTCCTGGGTGGGGGGGGCTCCCAGGGAATGGGTCCTGGGTGGGGGGGTCCTGGGGAAAGGGGTTCCCTGGGGTCCCAGGGAATGGGTCCTGGGGGGGGGGGCTCCCGGGGAATGGGTCCTGGGTGGGGGGGGTCCGAGGGAAGGGGGTGCCTGGGGTCCCAGTGAATGGGTCCTGGGGGGGGTCCTGGGGAATGGGTCCTGGGTGGGGGGGTCCCAGGGAAGGGGGATCCCTGGGGTCCCAGTGAATGGGTCCGGGGGGGGGTCCCCGGGGAATGGGTCCTGGGGGGGGTGTCCCGGGGAAGGGGGATCCCTGGGGTCCCAGTGAATGGGTCCTGGGTGGGGGGGTCCTGGGGAAGGGGGTGCCTGGGGGTCCCAGGGAATGGGTCCTGGGTGGGGGCGTCCTGGGGAAGGGGGCCCTGGGTGTCGGGGTCCCGTGGGATCCCTGGGGGTCCCAGGGAAGGAAGGGGTCCTGAGAAAGGAGTACTGGGTGGGGGGGTCCCAGGGAGGGTCACCCCAGCACTGGGGTCCCAGAGACGGGGGTGTCCGGGTGCTGCAGGGAGGGGGTGTCCACCCACGGGGGTCCCTGGGGGTGCCCAGGGAATGGGGGTCCAGGGGAAGGGGACGCCTGGGGTTTCCAGGAAAGCATATCCCGGCTGTTGGGGTCCCAGGAAAGGGGGTGCCCACCCATGGTGGGGAGAGGGGGGGGGGGGGGTCCCCACTCACCAGCTGCTCCCCCGAGAGCACCTCCAGCAGGCGCAGCAGCATGCGGCCGTCCCGCAGGTCGCTGTACAGGTCCCCGAGCCGGCAGGTCCCCCGCGCCAGGTGGGAGTTCACCCACTTGGTGAAGGTCTTCTTCTGCACCGCCTCGCGCTCGTCTGGGGTGGGGGGGCATCAGTGGAGGGGGGGGCAGAGACCCCCACCCTGGCCAGAGACCCCCCACCCTGGCCAGAGACACCCCAACCCAGCCAGAGACCCCCCCAACCCGGCCAGAGGTGAGTCCAGGACCCCCCGCGGGGTGGAGACCCCCATCGTGGGATCAGAGAGCTGAGGTAACCCACCCCACAGCCAGGAGATCTGGGGGTGCCCCCCCACCCCAAGGGACCCGGGGGGGGGTGTCGGGGAGAAGGAGGGGGGGGGGGGGAGGTGTGGTGCTCAGCCCCCCGCGCCAGCCGTGCCCGGCGCCGGCACCGGATTAGCGGTAAGAGGATTTGGGGCTGGACCGTGGGGGGCTGTGAGGGGTCATGGGGGGGAATTGGGGGGTTTTGGGGGGCTGTGAGGGGTCATGGGGGGGAATTGGGGGGTTTTGGGGGCTGTGAGGGGTCTTGGGGGGGGAACTGGGGGGTTTTGGGGGGCTGTGAGGGGTCATGGGGGGGAATTGGGGGGTTTTGGGGGCTGTGAGGGGTCTTGGGGGGGGAACTGGGGGGTTTTGGGGGGCTGTGAGGGGTCTTGGGGGGTTTTGGGGGGTTTTGGGGGCTGTGAGGGGTCTTGGGGGGTTTTGGGGGGTTTGGGGGCTGTGAGGGGTCATGGGGGGAACTGGGGGGTTTTGGGGGGCTGTGAGGGGTCTGGGGGGGGAATTGGGGGGTTTTGGGGGGCTGTGAGGGGTCATGGGGGGGAATTGGGGGGTTTTGGGGGCTGTGAGGGGTCTTGGGGGGTTTTGGGGGGTTTTGGGGGCTGTGAGGGGTCTTGGGGGGTTTTGGGGGTTTTGGGGGCTGTGAGGGGTCATGGGGGGAACTGGGGGGTTTTGGGGGGCTGTGAGGGGTCTGGGGGGGGAATTGGGGGGTTTTGGGGGCTGTGAGGGGTCTTGGGGGGTTTTGGGGGGTTTTGGGGGGCTGTGAGGGGTCATGGGGGGGAATTGGGGGGTTTGGGGGCTGTGAGGGGTCATGGGGGGAACTGGGGGGTTTTGGGGGGCTGTGAGGGGTCTGGGGGGGGAATTGGGGGGTTTTGGGGGGCTGTGAGGGGTCTTGGGGGGGGAACTGGGGGGTTTTGGGGGGCTGTGAGGGGTCATGGGGGGGAATTGGGGGGTTTTGGGGGCTGTGAGGGGTCTTGGGGGGTTTTGGGGGGTTTTGGGGGCTGTGAGGGGTCTTGGGGGGTTTTGGGGGGTTTGGGGGCTGTGAGGGGTCATGGGGGGGAATTGGGGGGTTTTGGGGGGCTGTGAGGGGTCTTGGGGGGTTTTGGGGGGTTTTGGGGGCTGTGAGGGGTCTTGGGGGGTTTTGGGGGGTTTGGGGGCTGTGAGGGGTCATGGGGGGAACTGGGGGGTTTTGGGGGGCTGTGAGGGGTCTGGGGGGGGAATTGGGGGTTTTGGGTGGCTGTGAGGGGTCATGGGGGGAACTGGGGGGTTTTGGGGGGCTGTGAGGGGTCATGGGGGGGAATTGGGGGGTTTGGGGGCTGTGAGGGGTCATGGGGGGAACTGGGGGGTTTTGGGGGGGCTGTGAGGGGTCTGGGGGGGGAATTGGGGGGTTTTGGGTGGCTGTGAGGGGTCATGGGGGGAACTGGGGGGTTTTGGGGGGCTGTGAGGGGTCTGGGGGGGGAATTGGGGGGTTTGGGGGCTGTGAGGGGTCTGGGGGGGAACTGGGGGCACATCTACGCATGTGCACCGCCAACCAGAACCCACCACCACGCACACGCGTGTGCACCACCAGCCAGCACACGCCAGGGTGGGAGACGCGTGTGCGCAGGGTCAGCGGTCAGGTGCATCGCACACGCGTGTGCGATCGGGCGTGCGAGGGCCGGCCCAGGCGGACACGGTCATGCGAGCGGCCGGCATGAGGAGTGACGGCGCACACGCGTGTGCGGGTGCAGGTATGGCCACGTGCGGGTGAGCACACGGGGTCGGCACATGGTGCACACGCGTGTGCATGCCCCGGGGGGGGTGGGCAGAGCCCGGCTCGGAGGTGGGACGTGCCGACCCCCCCCGGCCCCCGTGTGCTCGGCCGAGGCCGGTGCAGAGTCCAGTGCCCAGGGACGCCGGGGGGGGCTGCGGACGGGTGCCTGGGTGCCCCCCCCAGACCCCTGGGTGCCCCCCCGGACCCCTGGGTTCCCCCCCCAGACACCTGGGTGCCCTCCCCACAGATGCCTGGGTGCCCCCCCCCCGGACATTTCGGTGTTCCCTGGACACCTGGGTGCCCCCCCAGACACCTGGGTGCCCCCCCGGACCCCTGGGTGCCCCCCCTGGACCCCTGGGTTCCCCCTCGGACCCCTGGGTGCCCCCCACAGGCACCCGGTTGCCCCCCTCAGACACCTGGGTGCCCCCCCAGCTGAGGGGTCCCAGGGGTCCGGCTCCCCCCCTCACCCCCCCCGACCCCCCCCCAAGGTGAGGAGGGGACCCAGACGTGCGGGTGCACCCCCAGCTCCCTTCCCCCCCCCCCCCCCGCGGGGACCCAGGCGTCCGGGGGCGTCGGGCGGCTCCCGTCGGGGTTTGGGTGTGCCGGTTTCGGGGGGCGGGGGGGGCGCGGTGGTTTCAGGGAGGTTCGTGGGAACCCGGGGGGGACCTATGGAATCGGGGTGGGGGGGGGGCAGCTGCAGGGTTTGGGGGGGACCTGTGGGGTGGGGGGGGCACCCGTACGGCCTGAGGGGACACCTAGAGGGTTGGGGGGGCTCTATAGGGCCTGGGGGGGGGTCTGTAGGGTTGGGGGGGGCATCTGTAGGGTTGGGGGGTACCCACAGGTCCCATGGGGACCCCAGAGGCACCCGTGGGGATCTGGGGAGCCCCATAGGGACTGGGGGGACCCAGGTGGGACCCACGGAGGGGGGGGTTGGGGGGGGGCGTGGAGCTGGGTGCTCTGGGGGGGGGCTGGGTGCTGTGGGGCTGGGTGCTGGGGGGGGGCCGGGCAGGGCAAGGGCGGCGCTGGGATTTACATCAAAACAGGTCGGGGCGGCTCGGCACACGTGCGTGCACGCGTGCGTGCACGGGCGGTTGCGCGTGGGCGCGCATCTCGCGCGTGGGCGCGCGTGTAGTCGCACGCGTGTGCGCGCGTTTCTGTTTGCGGGCGGGTGCGCGTCTCCACACGCGTGTACCGGTAGTTGCGCGTGTCTGCGCGCGCGCGCGTGTTTACGCGCATGTTTGCGCGCGCGCGTGCGTATGCGAGCAGCTGCGTGTGCTCGCGTGCACGCGGGCGTGTGCGTGCCTGTCTCCTTGTGTTTTTGGGGTGCTCCCCCCCTTGTTTTGGGATGCCCCCCCATTTTTGGGGTGCTCCCCCATGTTTTTGGGATGCCCCCCCTTGTTTTTGGGGTGCCCCCCCATTTTTGGGGTGCTCCCCCATGTTTTTGGGATGCCCCCCTTGTTTTTGGGGTGCTCCCCCTTGTTTTCGGGGTGCCCCCCTTGTTTTTGGGGTGCTCCCCCATGTTTTTGGGGTGCCCCCCCTTGTTTTTGGGGTGCTCCCCCTTGTTTTTGGGGTGCTCCCCCATGTTTTTGGGGCGCCTCTCCATCTTTTGCTGTCCCTCCCTATCTCACGATGCCCCTCCCCACTTTGAGGTGCTCCCCTCATTTTTTGGGGCGCCCCCCCCTCATTTTAACCCCCCCCCATTTTTCACCCCCCCCTTATATTTCAGCCCCCCCCTTCTCCCCAGTTTTGCCGCTGCTCCTCCCCCCCGTATTTTTACCTTTCCCCCCTCTCATTTTCCACCTCCCTTCCCGTCTCTTTTTTTTTTGGGGGGGGGGGGGGTGCGTGTGTGTCCCCCCCCCACCCCGTACCTGCCAGCGCCTTGATGCGGGAGCGCTCGAAGCGTCGGGCCGAGCTGCCTTCATGGTCGCCCTCCTCCTCCTCCTCCTCGGCCCCGTCCCAGCGGTTGTTGACGTCGCCGTACTGGCGCTGCAGCTCCAGGCTGTCGTAAGCCGGGGGGGACAGCATGGCCGCCCTGGGGGGGGGGGTGTCACTTAGGGGGGGGTCTTGTCACCTGGGGGGGGGTTCTGTCACCTGGGGGGGGGTTCTGTCACCGGTGGGGAGTTCCCACGGGGGATGGTGCAGGGCAGGTGTGGGAGAGCTGGGGGGGGGGTAAGGGGGGGTGACATGGGACCCCCCCCCCCCGTCTCCCCAGGGAACTGCACACCCCCCCGTCCCCATTGCCCCCCCCCCAGCCTGTGAGGGACCCCCCCCCCATCCTTGTTAGGGACCCCCGAATGCCTCAACACCCCCCCTTCGTCTCTAACGACCCCTGACCCCCCCCCAAGGACCCCCCCCAAGGACCCCCCCCTAGACCCCCCCCCCAAGAACCCTCCATCCTCTCCGGGGACCCCTGACTCCCCCCACGCCCCCCCAAGACCCCCCCCAGTGACCCCTGACCCCCCTAAACCCCCCTAAGCGCCCCCCCCATCCTCCCATCCCCCGGGGGGGTCCCGTCCCGTGCCGGGGGGGGGTCCCCATCCCCGTGCCCGTGGGGGGGTGGTCCCCGTCCCCGTGTCCCGTCCCCCCCCGCGGTGGCTCTCGGGTCGCGCCGCCCGGCAGCTAATGCTCTTAGCGCGGGGATCAGCGGCCGGACCCCCCCGCGCCGGGCCCGTGGGGGGGTGTGGGGGGGCTGGACACGCGTGTCTGGCTGGGTGGGTGTGGGGGGGGTGACCCCCAGCAAGGCCCCGCAGCACCGGCGGGACCCCGGGACAAAGCGGGGGGGGGGGGGGGGACGGACCCTGCCCGGTGCTGCGGGGTGCGGAGCGGCTGCCGCAGTGCCGGGGAAGGAGGGGGGGGGGGGGTGCGGGACCGAGTGGAACCGGCGGGGACCGAGCCGGGATGCGGGGCCGGGGAACCCCGGGAGGGGGGGGGGGGGATGCGGGGCCGGTGCGGTGCGGGATCGGGGTACGGGATCGGGGTGCGGGATCGGGGTGCGGGATCGGGGTGCGGGGGGGTCCCTCTCGGTGTCTGGGGGTGTGTGTATCCCCCCCCCCCCCCGCCTCTCCCCGCCGCCCCGGCCCGGTCCTACCTGCGCGCTGCGGTGGCGGAGCGGGCTGAGGCCGCGGCAGCTCATCACACCCGCGGCGGCGCGGCCGGGAGGGGCGGGGCGGGGGCGGGGCCAGAGCGGCACCGGGGGGGCGGGGCTACAGCGGGGAGGGGGGGGCTGCCCCGCATCCCCCCCTACATCCCCCCCCCCCCTCCCGTTGCCATGGGAACCCGGACCGGCGCCTCGGTCTGGGCCCCGCCGCGGGGGGAGGAGGAGGAGGGGCGGTTGCCATGGTAACGGCTCCGACGGCCCCGCCCGGGGGAGGGGGGCGCTGCCCCCGCCCGTTGCCATGGCGACCCGCCCCTCCCTCGAGGGGGGGTGTCCGTCCCGGGCGCCCCCTTCCTCCGCGCCGCCAGGGGGCGCTCGCGGGAAGGGGGGGGGGGGGGGGTCGCGCGCGCGACATGGCGGGCGAGGCCGTGCGCGCGGTGCGGGGGTCAGGGGGGTCAGGGGGGTCAGGGGTCCCCGGGGAGGATTTGGGGGGGTTAGGGGGTCTCTAGGGGGGGGGGGGGGTCAGGGGTCCCCAGGGAGGATTTGGGGGGGTTAGGGGGTCTCTAGGGAGGAGGGGGGTCTGGGGGGGGGGTCAGGGGTCCCCAGGGAGGATTTGGGGGGGTTAAGGGGTCTCTAGGGAGGAGGGGGGGTCTGGGGGGGGTTTTAGGGGGGTCTGGGGAGGATTTGGGAGGGTTAGGGGGTCTCTAGGGAGGAGGGGGGGGTCAGGGGTCCCCGGGGAGGATGGAGGGGGTTCTTGGGGGGGTTAAGGGGTCCCTAGGATGGAGGGAGGGGGGCCCTGGGGGGGGGGTTGTCCCTGGGGAGGGGGGTCCGGGGGTCCCCTCCATCGCCGCCTGTGCCCACAGGTGCTGGAGCGGCTGCTCCTGGGCCTGCGGCCCCCCGAGAGCGGGGAGCGGAGACGGGGGTCGCTGCTGGTGGCCTTGGTGGCGGAGGGGGACACGGGCCGGGACCGCTGCACCATCACCGGTGGGTGGGTGGGGTGGGGGGGCCGGGGGGAGGAGGAGGGGGGGGTCTGGGGGGGGTGAGGGGACCCCGACACCCGCCCTTGTCCCCGCAGTGGCGGCCGCCGGGGAGCTCAGCCGCGGTGTCGGCGCCGAAGCCCTGCAGGGAGGTAGGACACGAACACGGCCCCCCCCGAACCCCGGGGGTCCTCACTGTGTCCCCCCCCTCAAAATGCCCCCTGCACCCCAGGGGTCCTCACCGTGCCCCCCACAAAACCCCCCCCGAACCTCAGAGGTCCTCACCGTACCCACCCCCCCCAAACCCCCTCCCGACACCCTGGGGGTCCTCACGGTGCCCCCCCCCCCCAAGATCCCCCCCCCGAACCCTGAGGGTCCTCACTGTGCCCCCCCCGCAGCCCCCCGGGGGGTGCTGGAGCTGCCGGGGGTCCCCCGTGCCCCCGCCCCGTGCTGTGGCCAGATCCTGCACCAAGCCCGGTTGCGTTTGACCTTCCAGGTGAGGCTGGGGGGGCTCCGGGGGGGCCCCCCCGCAACCCCACCCCCGGCCCCCCCCCACCTTCCTTCCCCGCACCCCGGGGTGACCTTGTGGGGGGGAGAAATTGGGGCTGGGGGTCCCCCGGGAGCCCCGGCCCCCGCCACAAGTAGGGCAGGCGGTTAAATATAGCCGGGGCGGCCTGGTTTCGGTGGGGGGGGCACAGCGGAACGGGGTCACCGGGGGGTGGGTGGCACCCCAAAACCTGTGCTGGGGTCAAGGCGGGGGGGGGCTGGTCCTCAAACTGGTCCCAGTCTCTTGGCGGGGCTGGGGTGGTCCCCAAACTGGTGTGAACAAGCCAGATACCGGCCCCCCCGCTGGGTCTGCCCGCCCGGGGGGTCCAGTTTGTGGGGGTCATTGGGGTGCCCCCCCAACCCCCCCAGCCCTCTCCCTGCTCCCCGCAGCTCAGCCCCCCCCCCGGCACGCTCTCGTCCGACTGTGCGGAGCTGCGGCGGTTCCTGCACAAGACCAGCGCGGTGCACCCCGAGGTACCGCCGACGGTGGGGGGGGGGACACCGGGGTGCAGCCGTGGGGGGGGGGGTCCCCATGCTGACCCCCAACCTCCCCCCCCCAGGTGGAGTTTCACTTCTGCGTCAGCATGAACGGTGCCGTGGCCTCGCACACCTACGGGTGAGCCCCCGGGGACAACCCCCCGCCCCGGGGACCCCCCCACCCCAGGGACACCCCACACTCTGGGGTCAGCCCCCACCCTCGGGTCACCCCCCCGCCCCAGAGACGCCCCCACCCCAGGGACGCCCCACACTCTGGGGTCACCCCCCCGCCCTGGCATCACCCCGCACCCCCTGGCTTGTCCTTTTTGGGGATGAGGAGGAGGGACAGGGACCTGGGACGGGGTTCAGGGACATGGGGGGGTGTCCCAGCCCGGGGGGGGGGGGGTGTCCCAGCCCGGAGGGGGGTCCCAGCCCGGTGCCAGCCCCGTCCTTGGGTCCCGCAGCCGGGAGAGCGCCGGGGCGCTGCCGGGAGCGCGGCTGCGGGTCCAGAGCCGGCACTTTGCACCGTAGGGCGCTGCCGGGTTGGGGGGGGGGACGGGGGATGGGGGGCTCGGGGTCACCAGGATGCAGAGGGTACGGCCTGGTGTCAGCGGGACGGGGACGGGGTGGCCTGGGGGGGTCACTGGGATGGGGATGGGGTGCCCGGGGGGGTCACTGGGTTGGGGACAGGGATGGGGTGGGCCTGGGGGGGTCACTGGGATGGGGACGGGGTGCTTGGGGGGGTCACTGGGATGGGGACAGGGATGGGGTGGCCTGGGGGGGTCACTGGGATGGGGATGGGGTGCCCGGGGGGGTCACTGGGTTGGGGACAGGGATGGGGTGGCCTAGGGGGGTCACTGGGATGGGGACAGGGATGGGGATGGGGTGCCCGGGGGGGTCACTGGGATGGGGTGCCTGGGGAGGTGACGGGGAGCCTGGGGGCTGGCGTGGCCCCGCTGTCCCAGGGGCCGGGTGGGCACAGCACCCACCTCCCCCATCTCTTCCCCCCCACCACCCCACCCCAGGCCAGCAGAACCCGGGGGTGCCCCCCCCTGCAGCAGGATCCACCCCGCGTTGGGGACCCCCATCCGGCTGCGCGTCCCCCCACCCGCTGCCGCCGCGGGGCTGGGGGGGGAACTGAGCGTCCTCCCCGCTGCCGCTCTCTGCCCCTGCCACCGCCCGGCCCCCAACCTGCCCACCCGCCTCGCCGCCGTCGCCATATCCCGGGGTGGGGGTGTGGGGTGCGTGTGGGGGGGTGTCGGTGTGCCGGGGAGGGGGGGGTCACGCATCGGGCCGGGCCGTTCTCCTTGACCTTGGCCACTTGTTCCTCTACGACCCGGTGGGGCTGCCGGCCGCGCCGCCCCTGCCCCGGCTCTTCCAGGATCCCTCCTGGCTGGCGGACTGGGAGCGATTCGGCTTCACCGCGGCCCCCCGCGCCCCTCCGGAGGGCGAGGAAGGTTACGGGGGTGGTGGTGGTGGTGGGGGGGGTGTCCTGCTGGTGGGACACCCCTTCCCCAACTGTCCCATCTTGTCCCCGCAGAGCTGGTGACCCCCGATGCCACCTACGCGGTGCGGCCGGGAGCGGGCGCCCCGGTTGGGGACCGTCACCCCCAGACCCTCCTGCTCTTCCTCTTCCTCCGCCACGACGATCCCTTCCAGGTGTACGACGCCGGTGCGTGGGGGCTGGCGGGCTGCGGTGGGGGGGTGTCCTTGTGTCCGTGTCCCGTCCCCCCCCAAACGGTGACAGCCGCCCTCCCCAGGCGCCCGCCGGCTGCTGCTGGCCCACCTGGACCAGACGCTGCTGAGCAGCCGCCCGGCGCTGGCCCGCGGCCTCCGGACCCTCGTCCACCCGGCGCTGGAGGAGCTGCGCCGCCGGCATGAGGTGGGTGCCGGGGTGGGGGGTGGGTGCCAGCCCACCGTGACACCCCCCCCCCCACCACCACCACGTTGTCCCATCCCGCAGAGCCAGGAGCGGCTGGCACGGTCCCTGCCCGTCGTGCTGGACGCGGTGACGGCCGTGGTGACCGGCAGCACCAGCGCCCGGTTCCGCCGGACCTGTCTGCGCACCATGCAGGTGGGGGGGGACGACACGCGGACCCCAGAAAGGGGAAAGGGGGGGAGGGGGTGTCTCTCACCCCCCCACACTTCCCCGTGTCCCCGCAGGTCGAGGACACCGCGGCGCTGGCGGCGGCCACCCGGCGGAGCTTGGCCGAGGTCACCCAGCGGCGCCTGCTGCCTTGCGCCTCCTGCGAGACCCCCGGCGCCCCGGGGGACCCCCGGCGGGGTGAGGGACGAGCCGGGGAGCGGGGGACCCGCCACCCCCCTCCAGGATCCCCCTCGGAGGGTCCCTGCGTGCGGAGGGGACGGCAGATGGAGGAGGAGGAGGAGGAGGAGGAAGGGGACACATGTCCCCAGAGCACCGAGGTGCAGGTGGGCTGTCACCGGGGGGGGGGGGGGTCCCAAGGGGGGGGTCCCCCCCCCTTAATCCCCCCGCTAACCCCCCCGTCCCGCAGGCGTGGTGGCGGGAGGTGGCCGGCCTGGCTGAGTGGACGGCCTGAGGGACGGGGACGGAGCCGCCCCCCCCCATGTCCCCGTGCCGGCCCAGTTCACCCAGTTCACTTGGTCCCAGCTGGTCCTGGCAGCCCCTGGGGATTGACACCCCTAGTCCGTCCCAGTTCCCCCAGCTGGTCCCAGTTCCCCCAGTCGGTCCCAGTTTCCCCCATTGGTCCCGGTTCCCCCCATTGGTCCCAGTTCTCCCAGTCGGTCCCAGTTACCCGTTGGTCCCAGTTCCCCCAGTTGTAGTTGGTTCCTCCCATCGGTCCCAGTTCTCCCAGTCAGTCCCAGTTCTCCCAGTCAGTCCCAGTTCCCCCAGTTGGTCCCAGTTCCCCCAGTTGGAGTTGGTTCCTCCCATCAGTCCCAGTTCTCCCAGTCAGTCCCGGTTTTCCCAGTTAGTCCCAGTTCCCCCAGTTGTAATTGGTTCCTCCCGTTGGTCCCAGCTCTCCCAGTCGGTCCCAGTATCCCCATCCCAGTTCCACCCCCCCGCAGTTCCCATCTCCTCGCTACGCCCCGCCCCCTGGTTTCAGGCCACGCCCCCCTGGCTCAGGCCACGCCCCCGGCTCAGGCCACGCCCCATCTCCGTGGCTGGTCACGCCCCGCCGCCCCGGCCACGCCCCTGACCACGCCTCGCAACCCCTATCCCCGCGCCCACCGCTTCTGACCACGCCCTAGCCCCGCCCCTTCGCCCTTGGTCTTGCCCTATCCCCCGCCCCGCCGGCCTTTGGCCCCGCCCCTGGCCCCGCCCCGCCGGCCTTGGCCCCGCCCCGCGGCGCCATGGCGGTGTCGGAGGCCGCGGGCGGCTCGTCCTGGGCCGCGCCGGGTCGCGCCGGGCCGGCACCGGGAGCGGCACCGGGAGCGGCACCGGGAGCAGGCCCGGCCCCCGCAGCCGGCCCCGGACCGTGCTGGGCCGCCGTGCTGGCCTGCCTCAGCCTGGCCTGCTCCTACGTGGGCAGCCTTTACGTCTGGGGCAGCCCCCTGCCGCGGTACGGGGCTGGGGGAGCTCCGGGGAGGGGGGGGAATGGGGGGGGAGGGGGGGGAATTGGGGGCTCTGGGGGGCACCTGAGGGGTATGGGGGGTCTCGGGGGTGTCTGGGGGGTACCTGGGGGGAGTATGGGGAGTACGTGGGGGGGTATGGAGGGGTTTGGGGGGCACCTGGGGGTACCTGGGGGGGTATGGGGGGGAATGGGGGGTCTGGGAGGCATCTGGGGGGGTCCGGGGGGTACCTGGGGGGGGGTATGGGGGTGTCTGGGGGGGAATGGGGGATCTGGGGGGGGAGTATGGGGAGTACCTGCGGGGGTATGGGGAGGTTTGGGGGGTACCTGAGGGGGTGTGGGGGGTACCTGGGGGGGAATGAAGGGTCTGGGGGGTACCTGGAGGGGAATGGGGGGGTCTGTAGGGCACCTGGGGGGGGTCTGGGGGGGGTCTATAGGGTGTCTGAGAGGAGTCGCGGGGTCCTGATGGGGTCTATAGGGTGTATTGAGAGTACTTGGGGGGGGGTCTTTGGGGTATTGGGGGGTTCGTAGAGTGTGTAAGGGGGAGTCGTGGGGTCCTGGGGGAGCTCCTTGGTGTCTGTTGGGTGGAGGATGCTGTCGGGGGACCCCCCCCCACGCTGACCCCCCCCCTTGGCCGCAGGGACCACCCATCCGTCATCAAGCGGCGCTTCACCAGCGTCCTGGTGGTCTCGGGGCTCTCCCCGGCCTTCGTCTGGCTCTGGAAGGAGCTGACGGGCATCAAGGTGAGGTTGGGGCAGGGGGGAGCCTAATTTGGGGGTGGGGGGGGCCGGTGGACCCCCCCGAGTGGTGCTGACCCCTCTGTCCTCCCCGCAGCCAGACACCCCGCTGCCGGCACTGCTGGGGCTGCGCCTGGAGGGGCTGGTGCCGGCCACGCTCCTGCCACTGCTGCTCACTATGGTAGGTGTGGGGTGTGGGGGGGGGCACGGCCCCCCCGACCCCCCCTAATCCCCCCTCCACCCCAGATCCTCTTCCTGGGGCCCCTCATCCAGCTCTCCATGGACTGTCCCTGGCGCTGGCTCGACGGCGTCAGGGTGGCTTTCGGTAAGCGGAGGGGGACGACGCACGACTTGGGGGGTGGGGAGCAGTGGGTCAGGGGTCCCAAGGAGGGTGGGGGCCTTGGGAGGGGGCAGCAGCAGGTTTTGGGGGGGGGGTGTTGGGGACCTGGGTGGATTAATGGGGCGCGGTGAGTTTGGGGGTGGCGGAGTTGGGTTTTTGCGGAGGGGGGGGGGAACTGTGGGGTCAGGAGACCCCGAGCGGTGCAGTGGGTTTTGAGGTCAGCGGCGGTGGGTTTTGGGGTGCGGCTGTGCCCCCCCCCTTCTTCGCAGACCCCCGTTTCTGGGCGCTGTGCTTGGGCGACGTGCGCTGGCTGCGGAACCAGGTGGTGGCCCCGCTGACGGAGGAGCTGGTTTTCCGCGCCTGCATGCTGCCCATGCTGGTGCCCTGCACCGGCCCCGGCCCCGCCGTCCTCGCCTGCCCCCTCTTCTTCGGTGTGGGTGAGTGTGCCCCACCCCCCCCCCCACCCAGGGACCCCCCTGACACCCCCAAACTGACCCTCACAGCCCCTTTCTCTCCCCCCAGCTCATTTCCACCACGTTATCGAGCAGCTCCGGTTCCGGCAGGGCTCTGTCAGCAGCATCTTCATGTCGGCAGGTACTGCTGGGGGGGGGGGACGATGACTACAGGGTGCCCGGGGGGGGCCTCGGGGTGCTGGGGGGGGGGGGGATACGGATTGCCTGGGGTGGGGTAGGGTGCCCAGGGGGGATGCAGGGTGTGGAGGGTGCCTGGGTGGGGGCATAAGGTGCTTAAGGGACATTTGGGGTGCATGGGGTGGGATTTGGGGTGCCTGGGGGGGTGTGGGGAGCCGGGGGGGGGGGCACAGGGTTTCTGGGGAGGGGGGGTATGGGGGCGCTCAGCCCCTCCTTGACCGCCCTTTCCCCCTCCCGCAGCTTTCCAGTTCTCCTACACGGCCGTCTTCGGTGCCTACACGGCCTTCATCTTCCTCAGGACAGGTGGGACGCGGGCAGGGTGGGGTGGGGTGGGGGACACGGCGGGGGGGGGATTCAGCCCTGCGGACCCCGCTCTGTCCGTCCGTCCGTCTGTCCCGCAGGTCACCTGGCGGGCCCGGTGCTGTGTCACTCCTTCTGCAACTCCATGGGGTTCCCAGCGGTGGGGGCGGCACTGGAACACCCCCGGCGCCGGGCCCTGCTGCCCTGTTACCTGCTGGGGGTCCTGCTCTTCCTCCTCCTCCTGCACCCCCTCACCGAACCCACCTTCTTCGGGGGGGCCCTGGCCTGCGCCCCCCACCCGGGGGCCACTGTCGTGGTTTAGCTGAGCACCACGCGGCCGCTCGCTCGCCCCGGGTGGGATGGGGAAGGGGACGGGAAAAGGCGAAACCTCGGGGTTTGGGATAAGGGCGGTTTGCTGGGATGGCGCAGGGAAGTAACGACGACGGCGTTTAACAGGACGCGCAACGCGGGTGGCGCGCAACGCAGTTTCTCACCCGACGACTCGGACCGCGCGCTCAGACCCATCCCGAAACCGGACCGTCCCTGAGCCACGCGCCCTGGAGCCGCGTCGCCCCTCCCCGACTGACACCCCCCCCCCTTTTTATACTGAGCATGACGTCATATGGTATGGAATACTTCCCGGCGCTGGTTTGGGTCGCCTGTCCTGGCTGCGTCCCATCCCAGCTTCTGGTGAGAATTAACTCTGTCCCAGCCCAACCCGGGACAGCCCCCTCCCCCCCCTCAACCCCCCCCCCCACCGCCTGCTCCTGCCCTGGGCGTGGGGCGCCTGCCCCGGCCCCCCCCCACCCCCACAGCCCCCCTTTTTATAGGTGCCGCCGCACAGAGCTCTATTTTTGTGATTAAAGTGCTTTAAGCCTTGGTGTGCCTGGACTGGGATGGACTGGGATGGGACTGGGAGGGACTGGGACAGATGGGAAAGGACTAAGGAGGGAGTGGGACAAGCTGGAATGGGATTGGGGGCAGACAGAGGGACTGGGGGGGGGACTGGGACCAACTGGAATGGGACTGGGAGGAACTGGGACACACTGGGAAGGACTACAGAGGGAGTGGGACAGACTGGAATGGGACTAGGGGCAGACAGAGGGACTGGGGGGGGACTGGGACCAACTGGAATGGGACTCGGGATGGACTGGGAGGGACCGGAATGGGACTGGGACCAACTGGAATGGGACTGGGAGGGACTGGGACAGACTGGAATACAGACTGGGAGGGACTGGGGTGGGACCAAGTGGGGTGACTGGGGCCCGACGGGACTGGAACAGACCGGAATGGGACTGGGACGGGGGTGGGAAGGACTGGGAACAACCGGGAGGGGACTGGGACAGACTGGGGGGGGGCGGGGCCAGGAGTGCCCGAGCTCCTTCCCTCCGCCAGGGGGCGCCACCCTGACCGCGCCGCCGCTGCGCGCATGCGCCGTCCCAAGGCAGGTGCGCTGGCGACGCCGCTCGACCATTGGGCGGCGCGAGAGCCAATGGAGGCGTGGGCGTGCCCTCAGGCCCCGCCCCCCTCAGGGACCACCTGCTGCCTGTTTCCAGCGGCGATTTATTCCCTCGCGGCCCCACGTGACTGCCGTACACCCGCTCCGCCCCTGCCGCAGGGCCCCGCCCCCTGCCCCGCCCCGCCCCCCCCCTCGGCTTCCCCCGGGTCCCTCCGCCCGCCGGTTCCACCGCCCCCGTCCCCCCCTCTTAGGGCGGGTTGTCGCAGTCGCGGTCGTGATCGGCGTGGGCACCGCCGCGGGTGGGCGGCCCGTGGCTGTGGGCCTTGCGGATGTGGCGGTAGAGGTCCCCGGACTGGGTGTAGCTGCGCAGGCAATGGCGGCACTCGTAGGGACGCTCCCTCGTGTGCACGGTGGCGTGGCGGCGCAGGGTGTAGGAGCAGGAGAAGGTTTTCCCGCAGGTGGGGCAGGTTGGAGCCTCCTCGGCGAAGAGCCCGAAGCCCCCGCGCCCCTCCAGCGGCGGCAGGAACAACGGCTCCCGCAGCGCCGGCAGCCCGAAGGGCAGCGGCTCCCCAGATGCTTCCCCAAAGGCCGCGGGCCGTGGGGCACGGGACGGCCCGGGGAAGATGCCGGCGGGGCGGCGGGCACCTGCCTCGGGCTCCTCGTCGGAGATCACGATGGCCTCCACCTTGACAGCGTTGGGCAGCAGCCCCCCAGGGGCAGCGGGTGCCCAGGGCCCGGCGCAGAGCCCCCCCGGGGCGGGCAGCTCACCCCCGGGGAAGGCGGCGCGGGGGGCGGCCTCTGTCGAGCTGCTGGGGCTGGGGAGGGGGAGATCCTGGGGGGTGGCGCGGGGCCAGTCGCCCTCCATGCCGGGCTGCGTGGTGTCGGCCACGTCCACGCGGGGCACCGGCGGCTCAGGGGGGAGCGCGCCCTGCTCCTCGCCACCCCCAGCCTGGGGGACCGGGCCCGGGAGGGCCAGGATGGGCGCCCCAGGGCTGGGCGGGTGCTGCTGGGGGGTGGCGGGGGGCAGCGGGGGGCTGCCAGGGGCGTCCTCCTCCCGCTTGGTGCTGTCAGCCTCGGCCGGCACCCGCGCCTGCAGCTTTTTCTTGCAGAGCTTGACGACGTCGTTCATGTGCAGGTAACTGGCGGCCGCCAGCACGTCCTCCAGCGGCGTGGCGGCCAGCGCCAGCCGCCCCTCGTACATGAATTCCAGCAGCAGCCCGAAGGCGGGCGGCGTGACGATCTCGCTGTTCAGGCAAACCAAGTCGCCCTTGTCCAACCTCTCGGCGTAGCACATGTGGAAGAAGGCGCTGCAGGCGGCCAGGACGGCGCGATGGGCCGGGAACGGGGCGCTGCCCACCAGCACGGTGCAATCGCAAAGGAAACCCTGGGCTCGCTGCTCCCGCAACCCCCGCAACAGCTGCCGGCTGTGCTCGGGGAATTCCATGGCGTCCTGCGGCGGGGGGGGGGGGGGGGTCTGTCGGCCTGCGGGGTGACAGGGCAGGGGAGGTTAACCGGGCCCGACCCGGTGACAGGGCCGCAGGAGACCGGTGCCAGCCCGGCTCGCTGAAAGGGACCAGCCCAGGCCGGGAGGCGGCAGGGTCGGCGTGGCAGGGCCCGGTCAGCCCCGGCGGGGCCCGGTCAGCCCCGGTGGGGCCCGGTGAGGCCCGTCCCGGTTCACGCGCCCCCCCCGTCCCCACTCACCACAAAGCAGCGGCCTGGCGACGCCCCGCCCCTACGCGCTTGATTGGCATCCTGACCGGCCGGTCGCTCCCGTCTCCATTGGCCCTTTCTCCTGCCGCTCAACGAGGCCGCGCCGACGACGACCAGCGGCGCCTGTTGATTGGCCGCCGCCTACCGCCACTGCTGATTGGCGGCTGCTGCCGCCCTCCCCGGAAGAGGCGGGCCGTGGTTGCTATGGCCGTGGTTGTCATGACCGCGGGGGCGGGGCGTTGCCGGGGAAGCCCTCAGTGGGCGGTGGGACCCCGGGCCGGCGAGGGTGTTTTGATTGGGCGTGAGGATGTGTCACTCAGCTTTTCCGGGCTTTCATTGGTCTGCTGTCCCCCCCTACACGGTGTGTCCCCGCCTCTTCCCTAGCTCGTGCTCTGATTTGCGCGAGCTCCCATCTCTCACCCCTTCGCCCGCAAATCGCGGGACGGAGAGGGCGGGGCTACGGTTTCCCCGGCAACCACGTGCACCGGGGCGGGGCGGGGAGCGCGCGCCGGCCGGCGGGCCTCGAGCTCCGCCCTCACTGTGGGGCGTGGTCGAGGGCGGGTTCGCGGGCGGGGCTCCTCTCAGCCAATGGGACGCGGCGGCGTGGGGCCAGGGGCGGGGTGAAGGGTCAGGTCCGATCCAAGATGGCGGCGGCGCCGGGGAGGTGAGCGTGCGCCGGGGGGATCCTACGGCCGGGACCCCCCCCCCCTCCCCGGGCCAAACCCCCCCCCCCCTTCGGTGGGACCCCGCGTCCCGGGAACCCCCCGCCCTTCTCCGATGTGTCCCCCGGGCTCCCCACACCGGGACCCCGCCGCCCGGGACCCCCCCACCTCCCCAGACCCGAGCTGCGGCCGAGCCCCACCACCAGCCCCCCCCCCCGCCCATGCCGGTGCTGCCCCGCTCCCCGTTCCCCTTCCTCGGTTGGACCCGGCGTGTGCGTGTGTCCGCACCCCCGTCCCCTTCCCCTTCCCCCGCCGTGGCGGAGGCGAGGCCACGGCCCTGCCCTTCGCCCTGACCCACCCCCGTTCCCCCCCCCCTCCCCGCAGGCGGCGACCGACGGCGCTGCTGCTCTGGGCGGCCCTTTGCTTCGGGGCCGCCCTGGCCGTGGACCGGAGCAACTTCAAGACGTGCGAACAAAGCGGTTTCTGCAGGTGGGTATCGGGGGGGGGGGGAGGACGGACACACGCCCCCACCCACCGGGGGTGGCTGGGGGGGGGAGGCTGGGCCCGGGCTGGTGCTCAGGCTCTCCCGCCTCCCCCCCTGCCGCAGGCGTCAGCGCGGCCTGCAGCCCGGGCACTCGCCGTACCGAGCCCTCCTGGAATCGCTGCAGCTCGGGCCCGATGCCGCCAGGCTGCAGCTCGTCAACGAAGCCACCAAGGTGCGTGAGGGACCAGGGAAGGGGACGCGGGGGCCGGCGCCGTGCTATTGACACCGTGTGCGTGTCGTTCCCTCCCTCCCCGTCCAGGTCCCGCTGCTGCTGGAGCTGTGGGGGCTGCAGGGCAACATGACCCGCATCCGCATCAAGGAGCTGAACCCGCCGCGACCGCGGTTCGAGGTGCCGGATGTGCTGGTGGCGGAGCCGCCAGTGGAACGGTGAGCGCCGAGGCGGAGGGAACGTGAGGTTGGGGAGGGGGACGGATACGCGGGTGGGGGGACGCGGCCGTCCTCAGCACCCCCCCCTTTCCGACAGGCTGGCAGTGACGGGGCGGGACGAGGGGAGCCTGGAGCTGTCGCTGGGCCCCGCGGGACACCGGCTGCTGGTGACGGAGAAACCGTTCCGCATGGACCTGCTGCAGGGCCGGGAGCTGCTCTGCAGCGTCAACGCCCGCGGCCTCCTCTTCTTCGAGCACCTCCGACGCCGCCGGGACTCGTGAGTACGACCGAGGGCGGGCAGCTGTCCCGGCCTCCCCCGCTCCCCCTCCCCCAGGTTTCTCCTCCACCCAGGGCACCCAGCGACCCCCCCCCCCACCTCTCTGGGGAAGCTTGGGGTGCCCGGCTGTCCCTGTTCCCCACCGGTGAAGGTAAACCCCGGGAAAGGGGGGGGGGAACGGCAGCGCACCAAAGGGGCCCCTTCTCACCCCCGCCAAGAGGGAGGGCAGCCTGTGGGGAAAGGGGTTTGGGGGGGGGGGGGGGGCCGGGCCGGGCCGCGTCCGTCTGTCCGTCCGGCGGCTCCTCGCACTGACTCTCGCTGTGTTTCTGTTTCTGGCTGCGCTTCCCCCCCTGCCCGCGCCCCAGTTTCTCGGATAAAGTTAGTAGCTCGGTCGGTAGCTTGTGGGATAAGATCAAGACCCTTTTCCATAGGTAAATCTGTGGCTTCTGCTGCTGTCTCTGCCCCCCCCACACCCACCCCTCCTCTCCCGGGCCCCCAACGGGAGCCCCGGCCAGGGGACAGCGTCCCCCCCAGAGCCCCCTGGGCCAGGCAGGCCCCGGTGAGAGGGAGGAGGAGGGGGCAGGAGCGGCCGGGGCCATCCCTATCCCCCCCCCCGCCCCGAGAAGCGAGGAGCTGCACCCCCCCTGCCCTTCCCTGAGCGAGCTGGGGGGGTGGTTGGGGTGGTCTCCCCATCTTGGGGCCCCAAGTCAGTGCCTGCCGGGGTGTCCCGTGTCGTTCCCCCCACACACACCCCCCGCGAACCTGCTGTGCGTGTGACTCCTGTCTGCGGCGACCAGGGCGTCCCGGCACCCCATAACCGTCCCGTGTTGTGTCCCCCCCTTCTCCAGGGACACCCCCAGGGAGCCCACGGCAGAGGAGGGGGCGGCTGTCGAGGAGCAGGAGGAAGCTGCCGGCGGGACGGAGGATCCCGGCAACCAGAGCGAGAAGGTATTACGGGGAGGGGGGGTGCTCTGGGCGAGGTGCTGGGGGACCAGCAGAGGGATGGGCCCCCCCTTTCTTTTGGGGGGAGCCCTCTGGCCACCCATCCCTAACGGCAGCTGGCCCCGCAGCCCACCGAGGCCGCAGCCGAGGTCGCGGAGGAGCCGGGCTCCTGGGAGGAGACGTTCAAGACTCACACGGACACCAAACCCAACGGTGAGACCCGTCTCGTGGCGGGGCGTGCCGGTATGGGGTGGGGGCTCCCGGTTTCACCCCCACCCTGTCCCCATCGCAGGACCCACTTCGGTGGGACTGGATTTCTCCCTGCCCGGCTTCGAGCACGTCTACGGCATCCCCGAACACGCCGAAAGCCTGCGGCTCCGCACCACCGAGTGAGTGGCGGGGAGGGGAGGGTGACGAGTGACGGTGGCACCGCTGGTGGGGGGGGACGCTGACCCTCCTGGCCTCCCGCAGGGGGGGGGACCCGTATCGCCTCTACAACCTGGACGTCTTCCAGTACGAGCTCTACAACCCCATGGCGCTCTACGGCTCCGTCCCGCTCCTGCTGGCGCACAGCGCCCGCCGCACCCTCGGCATCTTTTGGCTCAACGCCGCCGAAACCTGGGTGGACATCAGCTCCAACACGGCCGGCAAGGTGCGGGGCGGGCGGTTAGGGAAGGGTTTTTGGGGGGGGGGGGGGTCTGACGGGGCTCTGACGTACCCCTGCCCCCCCTCCCCGCCCGCAGACGCTTTTTGGGAAGCTGTTGGATTACATGCAGGGCGGGGGCGAGACGCCGCAGACCGACGTGCGCTGGATGTCGGAGAGCGGCATCATCGATGTTTTTCTGCTGCTGGGCCCCGCGCCCGCCGCCGTGACGGGGCAGTACGCTTCCCTCACCGGTAACGCGGGGGAATTGGCGAAGGGTGGGGGACGGACAGCGCGAACGGAGGGTGCCAGGGACCCTACTCCGAGCCCTGCTGTTTCCCTCCCCCCCCCCCCCAACCTTGCAGGCACCCAGGCGTTGCCCCCCCTCTTCGCTTTGGGTTACCACCAGAGCCGTTGGAATTACAACGACGAGGAGGACGTGGCGGCGGTGGAGAGGGGCTTCGAGGAACACGCCGTCCCCTGCGACGTTCTCTGGCTGGACATCGAACACGCCGACGGCAAACGCTACTTCACTTGGGACCCCAGCAAGTTCCCCCGACCCCGCGCCATGCTGGAACGGTTGGCAGCCAAGAAACGCAAGGTAGGGCGACCCCCGAAAAGGGATTTTTTTTTTGGGGGGGGTTGCGGGGCCCCGCCGGGTGCTGATGTGTGCGTTTTCCACCCGCCCGCCCCCCCAAGATGGTCAGCATCGTGGACCCCCACATCAAGGTGGACAGTGGGTACCGCGTCCACAACGAGCTGCGCTCCCGCGGCTTTTACGTCAAGACGAAGGACGGCAGCGACTACGAGGGCTGGTGCTGGCCGGGTGAGCGGGGCTTGGGGGTGGGGGGGCCCCGGGGGGGTTCCTGGGCACAGGGGGTGGGGGGGGCCTGGGCCATGCTGACCCCTACGCTGTCCTCAGGCTCCGCCGCGTACCCCGACTTCACCAACCCTGAGATGCGCGCGTGGTGGGCCTCCATGTTTGCCTACGACCAGTACGAGGTGAGGATACCCCCCCCCATCGCCGTCGGCCCCCCTTGGCGGGCGTTTGGCCCCCCCCTCCCCCGTTACCCTTTTGCTCTCAAATCGCCGCCTTCCCCTACCGCTCGTGTCCCCCTCTGCCCCCCAATCCCCCCCCCCCAATTGCCGTGAGCCCCCCCCAATCGCTGTGGGCCCCCCCTCAGGGCTCGACCGAGAACCTCTTCACCTGGAACGACATGAACGAGCCCTCGGTCTTCAGCGGCCCCGAGGTGACGATGCACAAAGACGCCGTGCACCACGGCGGTTGGGAGCACCGCGACCTCCACAACCTCTACGGCCTCTACGTGGTGAGCGCAGCCCCCCCCCCTCCACCGACACAGGGCAGGGCGGGGGGAATCCCACGCAGCCTTTTTTTCCACCCCCCGCCCCCTAATTCCTTCTCCCCGCAGCAAATGGCGACGGCCGAAGGGCAGATCCGACGCTCGGGCGGGCAGCACCGACCCTTCGTGCTGAGCCGCGCTTTCTTCGCCGGCTCCCAGCGTTACGGTGAGAGGAAGGGGGGTCACCCTGGGGGTCCCCCACCCTGGTTTGTGTTATCCCCTCTCCCCTCCCTTACGTCTTCCCGTCCCGCAGG
This sequence comes from Grus americana, assembly GCF_028858705.1. Lineage (NCBI taxonomy): Eukaryota > Metazoa > Chordata > Aves > Gruiformes > Gruidae > Grus > Grus americana. Next base: position 344,348 of record NC_072886.1, on the reverse strand, counting down.
CGCGGTGTGGACGGGCGATAACACGGCCGAGTGGGAACACCTCAAGATTTCCATCCCCATGTGCCTCAGCTTCGGGCTGGCCGGTCTCTCCTTCTGCGGCGGTGAGCGGGACGCGGAGCGGAAGGCGGGGGGGGTGCTCGGTGTGCCGGGAAGGGGGCGTCCTGACCCCCTCCTGTCCCCACAGCGGATGTGGGGGGCTTTTTTAAGAACCCCGAGGCGGAGCTGCTGGTACGGTGGTACCAGGCGGGCGCTTTCCAGCCCTTCTTCCGCGCCCACGCTCACCTGGACACGGCGCGCCGCGAGCCCTGGCTCTTCGGGGAGGAAAACGCGGCGCTGATCCGCGCCGCCGTCCGCCAGCGTTACGCTCTCCTGCCGTACTGGTACACCGCTTTTTACCGTAGCCACCGCCAAGGGCTGCCCGTCATGAGGTGAGTGGATGAAGGGGTCCCCGGGGGTTCCCCCACCACCCCAAAATCCCCCACCTGATCCGTGACACCCCCCTCTCCCCTCGCCTCCCCCAGGCCGCTCTGGATGGAGTACCCCGAGGACGCCACCACCTTCGCCATCGACGACCAGTACATGATTGGTGAGGGGGGGGGGGGGGGGTTGCTGTGGGGTTACCCCCACCCCTGAGGCGTCCCCACCCTTGTCACGGGTCCCCCCATCCCCACCCGGGGTCCCCCCACCCCAGCGCTGACCCGGGTCCCCCCCCTTCTTTTTCCCCAGACCGGGCGCTGCTGGTGCACCCCGTGACGGAGCAGGGTGCTCGTGGCGTGCAGGTCTATCTGCCCGGCAAGGGAGAGGTGAGATTTTGGGGGGGGGGGGGGCTGTAAATTTTGGGGGTCCAACCTACCCCCCCTACAACCATTGTCTGCCCCCCCCCCCCAGGTCTGGTACGACGTCGCCTCCCACCAGAAGCACCACGCGCCCCAAACGCTCTACGTGCCGGTGACCATGAGCAGCGTGGGTGATGGGGATGGGGTTTGAGGGGCTGGGGGGGTGTTTTTGGGGGGCTGGAGGTGGGGGGGGACACCCACCTCCCCTCTTCCTCTCCCCACCCCCCCCAGGTGCCGGTGTTCCAGCGCGGGGGGACGGTGGTGCCGCGGCAGGAGCGGGTGCGGCGTTCCACCGAGTGCATGCGGGGGGACCCCTTCACCCTCTACGTGGCCCTCAGCCCCCAGGTGAGTGCGGACCCCCCCCAAGCACCCCCAAACTCCCCCCAACCCCTCCTGCCCCCCTCTGACCCCCCCTCGGTGTCCCCCAGGGAACGGCTGAGGGCGATCTCTTCCTGGACGACGGGCAGAGCTTTGACTACGAGACGAAGGCGCGTTACCTGCACCGGCAGTTCACCTTTGCCGGCAACACGCTGACAGCCAGGTATCCCCCCTTAGGCCCCCCCCCGACACCCCCAGACCCCCCCCGACACCCCCCTGAACCCCCCTTTCTCCTTCCCCGCAGCTCCGCGGACCCCCGGGGCTCCTTCGACACCCCGGCGTGGCTGGAGCGCGTGGTGATCCTGGGCGCGGGGAAACCGGCTGCCGTCGTCCTCCGTCCTGCGGGTGAGTAGGGGGCTTTGGGGGGTGGGGGGTGGGGTCCTGGGGTGGGGTACACCCCCCTAACCCCCCTATCACCCCCTGTGCCCCCCTCCCCAGATGGCTCCGAGATCCGTCTCGACTTCCAGCACGAGGCCGAGACCTCTGTCCTCACCCTGCGCAAGCCGGGGGTCCGCATCGGCGACGACTGGGCCATCGTCCTGCGATAATGCAGAGGGGGGGGCTGCTGCTGGGGGGGTGGGGGGGTGGTTTGGGGGGGGAACCTCCTCCTGCCCCCCTCCTCCCCTCCCCCCCGGGGACCCCCACAGCCCCCCAGGACCCCCCCCACCCCCTATGGGCAGGGAGCTGCCCCATGCCCCCTTGGCTGCTGTAGTGGGGGTTTGTCCCTGGTTGGTTTGGGGGGCTGGGGGGGGGGTGCTGCCTCTGAACGCCCCCCCCCTTCCCCCCAAATGTGGGGGGGGGGGGGGGCTGGGCTGGTGGGGGATGGGGACCAAGCCTCTACCTACCCCTTGTGCCCCCCCCCCCCTCCTCTTATTCATCCCCCCACCCCCGTTTCCTCCCCCAGCGGGGGTCAGCTGGGGTTTGGGGGAGCCCCCCCCATCCCCCCCCCCCCCCGCCATGGCGCACACGGGGCCCTGGGGGGGGGGGGGGGGGGGGGGGGGTGGATAGAGCCGGGCCCCCCTCCCGCGGCTGGGCGGGGCCGGGGGGGTGGGGGGGGGAAGGGCGGCCCCGCGCGGAGTTTTGATAAAACAAATAAAACCAGGAAAAAAAAAAAAAGAAAAGGTGTTTTTTTGAGATTTGCTGGGGGGAGGGGTGCAACCCGGAACCTCGCGGCCGGGGCGCCAGTGGCGGCCGGACCCTGCGGGACGGACCGTGACCGGAAGTGGCGGCCGGAGTGTGGTGGGGAGCGGACCGGAAGTGCCGGCCTGGCCTGGCCCGGCCCGGCCCGGCCCGGCGGAGGCTGCGCGGCCCCGACCACCGGACCCCGGTCGTTACCCCCGGTCCCGGTGCGATTCGGTGGGAATCTTTATCCAACCTCGGCTCCGGCGAGGTGAGTCCAGGCCCTGTCGTCGTGGCAACAGCGCCACGTCCGCATTTGTTTGCTGAGGGGACTGGGAGGGGCGCTGCAGGCCCTGGGGGGAGGGCGCTGGCCTGTACCGGGGGGTCGGGAGGTTACTGGGAGGGAGTGGGAAGGCACCGGGGGGTGCTGGGGTGGGTGTTAGTGCTGGGGCGGAGCGGGAAAGGCACCGGGCAGAGCGTGCTGGGGACTCCAGGACCTCCCCGAACCCCCCCCCCCCCCCCCCCCCCCCCCCCCCCAGGCCCCGGACACACACCGCCCCCCCCCCCCCCGGACCCCCCCAGCGCTGCCATGAGGGTGAAGCTGAAGAACGTTTTCATCGTCTACTTCGTGGTGTCGCTGGTGGGTCTGCTCTGCGCCCTGCTGCAGCTCGGTGAGGGGGGGGGGTGAGGGGGGCCGGGGGGCAGCTCGGGGGGTCCCTGACCCCCCCCCCGGGGGGCTGTTCTGGGGTCCCTGACGCACACGCCCCCCCGTGTCCCCCCCCCCGCCAGGGCAGCCCTGCGACTGCTCCCAGCAGCTGCGGGCAGAGCGGCGACGGGGCCGGGACAGGGACCGGCTGCTGGCGGAGCTGCGGAGTGGGGGGGCCCGGGGGGAGCCCCGGGCACAGGGGGGGGGGCCGCACCCTGCCCACCATCTACGTGGTGACCCCCACCTATGCCAGGTGAGACACCCCCCCCCCCCCCCGGTCTTGTACAGCCTGTCTTGGCCCCCCCAGACCCATTTACCCCCCCAAACAACCTGACCTGGCCCTCCCAGCCTGTCCTGGCCCCCCCAGACCCATTTCCTCCCCCTGCAGCCTATCGTGGCCCCCCTGTACCCATTTCCCGCCCTGAACAACCTGACCTGGCCCCCCAGACCCATTTCCCCCTCCACCTACAGAGTGTCCTGGCCCCCCCCAGACCCATTTCCCACCCCCCAGACCTATTTCCCCTTACACAGCCCAGTCTGGGCCACCCCCAGCTCGATCTGCTCCCCCCACCCCACAGCCTCCTTGGCTTCACACGGCCTCTGCAACCCCCTGGGACCCCCCTGGAGCCCCCCCCCACAGCCCCTTTTGCCCACCCCCCCATTTTAGGCCGGTACAGAAGGCGGAGCTGGTGCGGCTGTCGCAGACGCTGCTTCACGTGCGGGCGCTGCACTGGGTGGTGGTGGAGGACGCGGCGGCCCCCACGGCGCTGGTGGGGGGGCTGCTAGCCGGTAGCGGGGTGCCCTTCACCCACCTGAACGTCGAGACCCCCCCCGAACGTCGCCGACGTCCCGGGGACCCCCCCTGGCTACGTCCTCGCGGCGTCGAACAGCGCAACCGGGCGCTGCAGTGGTTGCGGGAGACGCGGGCGCCCGGCGAGAGCGGCGTGGTCTACTTCGCCGACGACGACAACACCTACAGCCTGCGCCTCTTCGAGGAGGTAGGGACCCCCCTGAGCCCCCCAAAACTTCCTAACCCCTCCTGAGCCCCCCCAAACCTCCTACCCAACCCCGAGCCCCCACCTCCTGCTTCCTGGCTCTTAACGCCCCCGGTTTGTGCTTCTTTGAGGTGATGAAGCGTGCTGTTACCCCCAGCCTCTTCCGGAACTCCCTCCAACCCCCCCCCACTCTCTACAGCTCCCTTGAGCCCCCCCAGAGCCCCCCAATTCCTTCATAAACTCCCCCCCCAAACTCTCCTAACCCCCTAGAGCCCCCCAATTCCCCCTACACTCCCCTAACCCCTCTAAAGCCCCCCAATTCCTCCACAAACTTCCCCCTAGAGCTCCCCAATTCCCCCCAAACTCCTCCCAGAGCCCCTCTGATTCCTCCCCTAACCCCCCCAGAGCCCCCAATTCCTCCCCTAACCCCCCCAGAGCCCCCAATTCCCCCCAAACTCCCCCCTAGAGCCCCCAATTCCCCCAAACTCCCCCCTAGAGCCCCCAATTCCCCCCAAACTCCCCCCTAGAGCCCCCTAATTCCTCCCCTAACTCCTCCCAGAGCCCCCCAATTCCTCCCCTAATTCTCCCCAAACTCCTCCCAGAGCCCCCCAGTTCCTCCCCTAATTCTCCCCAAACTCCCCTAAAGGCCCCCTAATTCCTCCCCTAACCCCCCCGAGCCCCCTAGAGCCCCCCAATCCCCCCCAACTTCCCCTAACCCCCCCCAACATCCCCTAGCCCCTTAACTCTTCTGCCGCTCCGCATCCCCAACCTCTGCCTCTTTAAAAGGCCGTGCTGCTCTGTGTGTCCCCCCCCAAACCGCTCCTCCCTGAGCCCCCCAACACCTATTCTCCCCCCTCCCCTAGATGCGCAGCACCCGCGGGGTGGCCGTCTGGCCGGTGGGGCTGGTGGGGGGCCTGCGTTTCGAACGGCCGCTGGTTGCGGGGGGCCGCGTGGTGGGCTTCCATACCGCCTGGAAACCGGAGCGCCCCTTCCCGCTGGATATGGCCGGATTCGCCGTGGGGCTGCCCCTGCTGTTGGCGCGACCCGCCGCTCGCTTCGACCCCCAAGCCGAGAGGGGTTACCTGGAGAGCAGTCTGCTGGGGGGGCTCGTGTCCCCCGCCGAGCTGGAGCCCAAGGCGGACAACTGTACGCAGGTAGGGGCCGGGGAGGGGGTTCCTCTGGGGTTTGAGGGGTCCCCTGGGGAGTTCTGGGGTCCTTGGAGGGTCCTTCAGGGGTTTGAGGGGGCCCCCAGGGAGTTCCAGGGTCCCTCAGAGGTTTGAGTGGTCCCCCAGAGGGTTCTGGGGTCCCTGGAGGGTCCTTCAGGGGTTTGAGGGGGCCCTCAGGAGGTTCTGGGGTTCCTCTGGGGTTTGAGGGGTCCCCTGGGGAGTTCTGGGATCCCTGGAGGGTCCTTCAGGGGTTTGAGGGGGCCCTCAGGGGGTTCTAGGGTCCCTGGGAGGGGTCCATCAGGGGGTCCCAGGGTCCCTCAGAGGTTTGAATGGTCCCCCAGAGGGTTCTGGGGTCCCTCAGGGGGTCCTTCAGGGGTTTGAGGGTGGCCCTCAGAGGAGTTCTGGGCTCCCTGGAGGGTCCATCAGGGGTTTGAGTGGTCCCTTGGGGGGTTCTGGTGTCCCTGGGGGGTCCCTCAGGGATTTGAGGGGGCCCCCAGGGGGTTCCAGGGTCCCTCAGAGGTCTGAGTGGTCCCTTGGAGGGTCCTGGGGTCCTTCAGGGCTCCAGGGGGTCCCTCAGGGGGTCTTGGGGTCCCATGGGGGCCCAGCAAAGTGCTGGGGGGGGGACGGGACGGACTCATCTCCCCAGCTGAGCTGGAGCCCAAGGCAGACAGCTGCACCCAGATGGGGGTCTGGGGGGGCCTTGGGGTTCCTGGGGTCCCTTGAGGGGTCCTTGGGGGGTCCCAGGCTGCAGTGGGGGGGTCCTGCTGACATCCTGCCCCCCCCCCCAGGTGCTGGTGTGGCACACACGGACGGAGAAGCCGAAGCTGCGGCAGGAGGAGCAGCTGCAGCGCGAGGGACGGGGCTCCGACCCCCACATCGAGGTGTGAGGGAACCCCCCCGTGTCCGTCCCCCCCCCCCCGCCCCACACCGCAGGGACCCCTCCGCCCTGGGGACACACCGGATGTGGGGACCCCCCCCTCCCCGGGGACATTTGGACTTTATTTATCAACACCCCCCCCCCTCCTTTTCCCGCGGGGCTCCACAGCCGAGTGTCGTCTCCGCAATAAACTCTCCCGCTCCGTCCTCATTCGTGTTTGGGGGGGGGTGGGCAGGGGACACCCCCAGTCTGAGGGGGGTGGGCGCTTCACGCCAGGGGCTGCTGTATGCCCCCCATAATGGTAGGGGGGCCGGGGGGCCACGGGGGGGGCAGGAGCGGGGGCCCCCCCCAGCCTTCCTGCTGCCGGTGGATCTTCATGTGGGCGTTGCGGCTCTTGATCTTGGGGAAGATCCTGGGGAGAAACGGGGGTGCGGTGGGGATTTTGGGGGGGGAAGCAACCCCTATGTGTCCCCCCCGGCACCCTCCACACCCCCCTGGCTCCCTCTGTGCCCCCCAGTCCCTGTCCGGGCCCCCCCAAATCCCCTTCCGCCCTCCCCCCCCCTTGCCTACTTGCCGCAGAGCTTGCAGGGGAAGCGAGAGCCGAGGGCTTCGGGTGGTGTCTGGGACAGAGAGAGGTGGGAGGGGGGGGTCCCCTAGTGTCCCCCAAAACCAGGGGGGTCCCCTAGTGCCCCCCCAGTGCTATGGGGGGGGGTCCCGGCCCCCCCCATACCTGCTTCTGTGTCTGTCCCAGCCGCGACTTGTACAGGTAGTAAAACTCCACACACTGCGTCATCCGCTTGGAAGGCACCTGGGGGGGGTGAGGGGGGGTGCGTGGCAGGTTTTGGGGTGACCCCGTGGGAACACTGAGGCCAGGGAGGAGTGGGGGGGCCGGGGGGGGCCCCTCACCGCCTGTTGGATCCGCGTAAAGTCCTTCCCGTGCCGTGCCAGGGCCTTGGCGAAGAGCCGCCGCTCCCGGGGAGTCCAGGCGTCGCTGCCTGCGGGCACAGTGGGGGGGGGCAGAATCTGGGGGTCCCCCTAGATCCCCCTTTAACCCCCCCCCCCGCCCCCCCCCTCACCGGTGTAGTGGTACCCGGCCAAGGGGTCTGCCCACGGCCAGGCGGGCGTCCCCAGCAGCAGCAGCTCCAGGGCGCCCTGGGAGGGACACGGCGGCTCACAGGGTGCTGGGGGGGGGGGGGGCACCCCCAAATCCTCCCGGTTCTGTCGTGTTTGTGTGTGTGTCCCCCCCCCTCACCGTCAGGCTGCCGCCGGCACGGGCCAAGCAGTGCAGGGCCAGCTCCCGGTTGGTGCCCCCCCCGGGCAGGGCGCTGGAGCAGGCCAGGTCCAGCAAGGTCTCCACTGCAGGGGGGGGGCCAGGGGCTCAGGGGGGGCCACAGGCAGGACCCAACTCCGAGGGGAGGAGGGAATGGGGGGGGGGGGGCTTACCTTGCTGCTGGGTCTCGGGGTCCCCCTCCAGCCCGGGCCAGGGACTCCAAGCCAGCGCAGCCCCCCCCGGGGGGTCCTGCTCGCAGCCCCCCCCCGTCGCCGGCGGCACGGCTGCCTGGAAGCTGGGGCCTACATTGATCTGCCTGGGGCAGGGGGGGCGGAACAAAGAGGGGGGGTTGTGGGGCAGCCCCCCCCCCCCCATCCCCTCCTCCTTCCCCTCCCCAGCCCCCCCAACTCACGGAGACGAGAGGCGCAAGGGGTCTGCGGCCCCGGGGGGGCTGACGCCCGCCAGCAGCCCCCCAAACAGCCCCGGCCCCCCACGCCCTGGGTCCAACATGGGGGGCGGTCGGTACCGGGGGGGCCCCCCCCCCAGGCCCAGGCGGCTTCGGTAGGGGGAAGCCCGTCCCCTGCCGGGGGGGTCCCGTGGGGCCTGCGGGAGAGAGGGGTGACGGGGGGCCACGGGGGACCCCTGCTGTGGGGGGGTGTCCCCACTGACCCCCTGTATCCAGCTTCTCTCACCTCGGGGGGGGCCGTGCCCGCTGCCCAGGGGGGGCTGAGCTCACAACCCCCCCCCACCTCCCCCAGGGACCCCTCCGGCCATGGGGGGACCCCTGGGAAAGGCAACTCGGCACCCCTGAAATAGCGGTTGGGGTCCTGCGGGGAGGGGATGGGGGGGGGTGTCAGGCACTGGGGCACATGGGTGCCCCGGTGTCGTGTCCCCCCCCCAGGGACCCAGGCGTACCTGGTAGCATCGCGCCCCATCGGGCACCCAGTCCGGGGCACCCAGGAGTCCGGTGAAGCCCTCGGGCCCCCCCAGTCCCTGCAGGGCTGCAATGGGGCAAGGGAATGGGGGGGGGGGGGGGTGTCCGGGCTCACCCCCCCCCCCCCCCCCCAAAAAAAAAGGTTCAGTGGACCCAGATGTCCTGCGCTCCCCCCGCCCCCAGGACTCACCTGGGCCCTGGAAGGGTGCAGGGGGGGCACAGGGAGGGGGCTGCAGGTCCTGGTAGAGGCAGGCGGGGGGGGGCTCCTCGGGGGGGGCCCCACTGTAGGGCAGGTAGCCCGGCGGGGGGGTGACCCCCCCGGCCACCGGGGTCCCGGCCCCCCAGGCCTTGCCCGGCAGGCGGCTGGCAAAGGCTTGGGAGAAGGGGTCCAGGTGGCTGGGGGGGTCATCGCCCCGCGGGGGGGCCCAGGGCCCTGGGGGGGCCTCGGGGGGCCGGGGCTCCCAATGGGGCTGCCCCACAGCGGGGAAGGGGCCGGCGGGGGGGTACAGGGCGGGGTAGGGGCCCAGCTGCGGCTCCATGGTGCTGCGGGAGGGGAGACAGGCGAGAGGAGGGGGGCTGAGGGACCCCCAGGTGTGGGGTGCCAGCGTGGGGACCCCCTTCTGGCTCCCCCCTCCCTCATTTTCCTGGCTCAGGGACCCACCACGGGCAGGAAGTGGGGGGAGAGCCCCGGAATGTGGGGTGCAGGTGGGTGACCCCCACCCACAGGTGAGGACCCAGGCGTCCCCGTAGACCCCGTTGTCCCCCCAAGGGGACCCCAGCATCCCGGCTGTCCCTGTGGACCCCCTTGTCCCCCCCCAAAGGGACGCAGCGGTCCCCGTGCCACCCCACAGACCCCCTTGTCCCCCCCAAAGGGACGCAGCCATCCCCGTGCCACCCCACGGACCCCCTTGTCCCCCCCCAAAGGGACGCAGCCGTCCCCGTGCCACCCCACGGACCCCCTTGTCCCCCCCCAAAGGGACGCAGCGGTCCCCGTGCCACCCCACGGACCCCCTTGTCCCCCCCCAAAGGGACGCAGGTGCCCGGGCCCCCGCCGTACCTGCAGCGGGGTCTCACCCCGTCCCCGTCCCCTCGCCGAGGCGGGTGCCGGTGCTCACGGAGCGGAGGCTGTTCCCGGAGGCGCAGCCCCGAACCCGCTTGCACTATGACTGTGCAGGATGCGGCCCCAGCTCGCACCTGCCCCCCCTCATCCCCCCCCCCCACCCCACCCCGGGGGAGGGCAAAGCGGGGCCAACCTGCCCCGGGGCAGGAGCAAGGGGGGGGGGTGTGTGGGGGGTGTGCGGAAAAGGCACCCCAATATCCTGGCCTGGGGGTGCGCAGCACCCAAATATCCCAGTCCCAGCTCTGGGGGTGCACACCCAGCCTGGATGTGGGTCCCTGGTTTTGGGGAAGGGGGGTGTGGGGGGGGGGGGGTTGCAGCACCCGGATGCTTGGGTCGGTGGCCTGACTTTTTGGGGTGCCTGGGTCCCCACTGGCAGGGCGCGTGGAGCCGGACAATGACGTCCCTACGGGGGGGCTGGCCGTGCCCCAACGCTCGGGTGCCCCCATCCCTGCCTGGGGGGGGGGTGTGCAGCACCTTGACACCCAGGTCCCCCCATCTCCGCCTGGGGGCGGGGGGTGCAGCACCCCGATGCCTGGGTCCCCTACGCAGGCAACATTTCGCTTTCGGGATGAATCGGGGCCGCCGGCACCCTTTGTTGTGGGTTCGGGGTGCTGGGACGCCGTGCCCCGATTCATCCCGAAACCAGGCGGGTGGGGGCTGCCCCACGCACCCCACGCACCCCACTGTTATGGGGTGCCCCCCCTACACACACCCCTCAGCAAATTGAGCATCCGGACCCTGAGGCCCCACCCCGACAAATGGAGTGGGGGGAGCGATGGGGGTCCCTCAGCCCCACATCAGGGTGATTTATGGGGGGGGCCGTGCCCCTCCCGCCCCTGCCCCATTGCTCCCCCCAGGGTGATGGCAACATGGGGGGGGGGGGCACGATGGAAACGGGTGGTGGGTCCTGCCTGTGCCCCGGGGGGCACCCGTAGCCCCTCACCCCAAATCCTGGGGGCACCCTGGGGTGGGGGTTGGGGTACGGCCAGCGTGTTGGGGGGGGAAGCTGGACGCCTGCAGTCTCTGGGATTTGGGGGGGGGTGTGCACCCAGGCAGCGGGGTCCCGTCGGGATGCCCGAATCCCTGGGGTGGGTGTGAGGGTGACACACACGGTGGGGTACGTGGGTGCCCCCCGGAATCCTGGTGCCCCCCACCCCTGTGGAAGCGACGGCGGGCGCAGGATCAGGCCGGGGCGGCGAAGGGGAAATGACTCGGCGACGCCGCGGCGCTTCCTGGGGCGGCGGAGCCGGAGGCCACGGCCGAGGCCTTGCGTGGGCCCAGCCGCCCGTCCGCCCTCACCCGCCATGGAGCCCCAACCGGAAGGCGGCCCCCGCGGTGAGCCAGGGGTTAACGGGGAGGGGGGGGGAGCTCCTCCGGCGGGACCCCCACTCCACCCCACTGAACCCCTCAGGGAGCCCCTGCTGCCCCCCCCCCATAGAGTCAGGGTGGCCCCACACGCTCTGCCGCCCCCTCCCCCCAAAAAAATGGGGTCTGGCATGGGGTTTGTGGGGGGTTTTTTTGGGGGGGGTGTGGGGAGCTGGATGCCTGGATCTAGGGTGGGGGGAGAGGCTGGGGGTGGCATGGGGGCACCCGGATACCTGGGGCAGTGGGGGTCCCGCTGGGGCGGTGGGGTGCGTGGAGGGGGGGGACACACGCACGGGTCCCTGGGTGCTGGGGGGGTGGCACGTGGGTCCCCGGACACCCAAGTCCCTGGGTGCTGAGGTGAAGCTGGGGGGGGGGGGGGAGGTGTCACCCTCTCCCCTCCCACAGGTGACCCAGGCCCCCCCGGCCCCCCGACCCCCCTGGAGCTGCGGCTGCGGCGGCTCGAGGAGGAGCTGGCGTTGGTGAAGGCGGCGCTGGCGGACGCTCTGCGGCGTCTCGGCCTCTACGACCAGCACCTGCCCCGGCTGCTGCGGCACCTTCCCCACGGTGAGGCCTCGACGCCGCGATGTCCGTGTCGTCTGTGCGCGTGTCTCAGTGCTGGGGTCCCCCCCCGTCTGGAAGCCGGGGCTCCCCCGGACACCTGGGTCTGTGGGATGTGGGGGGCTCGGGCACTGACCTGACCCCTTTGTTGTCCCTGTCCCCCCCACACCCGCAGCAGCCAACGGTGCCATCCCGGAGCCCTGCCTGCAGCTGGACCCCGACGTGTCCCTCCCGGCCCCCCCTGGACCCCCCCAAACCATCAGCGTGGGGACGCAGACGGAGGAGATGGCCCCAAACCCAGAGACGCCGGGAGCCAGCAGGGACCAGGGGACCCCCCAGGAGCCGCCCCCCCCAGGGTCCCCCCCGTGTGCCCCGGCACCCGCTCCGGCCTCTCCAGAGCCCCTGGCTCCCGATTCCCCCCCAGCGGCCCCCAGCCCGGCCCCGCGGGGTGCCCACAAAGAGCTGTGAGAATGGGGGACCCCAATGTCTGGGGGAGGGGGGTGGGAGCTGGGGGGGGGGGGGGTGTCAGGATGCCTGGGTCTGCTGGGGGTGGTGGGGGGGCTGTGGGGAGAGGGATTGGGGGGCTGTGTCGTTTGGGAGGGTTGTAGAGGGATGGGGGGCCCAGATGACTGGGGCCATGGGGAAAATTGGGGGGCTGGGGGGGGGGGCTGATTGTCTGGGTCCATGGGGAGGGTGGTGTCAGGGTTAGGGGGGGATTTGGGGGGGGTGTTAACTCTTCACTGACGGTGTCCCCCCATTCCCCCTGTGTCCCCCCATGTCCCCCCTGCCCCCCGTCCATCCTGTGTCCCCCCCCGTGTCCCCCCCCGTGTCCCCCCCGTGTCCCCCCCGTGTCCCCCAGCCTGCGCAGGCACAGCTCCTCCTCCGGCAGCACCAGCCCCCGGCAGCGCCTGAGCAGGAAAGCGGCTTCGTCCGCCAACCTCCTGCTGCAGGCGGGGAGCCCCGAGAGGTGGGGGCCCCTCCCGCACCCCCAAACCCACCGTGCACCCCCACAGCCCCCCCTGCAGCCCCTCATCCCCCTGCACCCCAATACTGCCTGCACCCCCCCATCCCCTCTACGCCCCCACAGACCCCCTGCACCCCCTCATCCCCCCCTGCACCCCCACATCCCCCTGCACCCACAAACCTCCCCTGCACCCCCACATCCCTCCTGCATCCCGCCGCACCCCCTCACCCCCCCTCCGCCCCCTCCTCGTCCCCTCTGCACCCCCACACTCCCCCGTTGACGCCGCCTCTCCCTGGCAGCCGCCCGAAGGAGCCCACCCTGAGCCCAGGTGGGTGTCGGGGGGTCAGGGGGGTTGGTTTTGGGGTGCAGGGAGGGGTGTGTGTCATTACTGGGGTGCAGAGGGCTCGTTTTTGGGGTGTAACGCCGTTTCCCTACCCAGGGTCGCGCCGCGGGAACTACAACCTGGGTGAGGCTTGGGGGCGTCCGTCCGTCCGTCTGTGGGGTGGGGGGCCGTGGGCCGTGGGGTGACCCCCGGCATCCCCACCCCACAGAGGGGGTGTCGGTGAAGATGTTCCTGCGGGGTCGCCCCATCACCATGTACGTGCCCTCGGGGCTGGGCCCCTACGGGGGGCTGCGGGCTGAGCTGCCCCCCGAGCGCCTCCAGCTCGACTGGGTGTATCCTGCACCGAGGTGGGGGGGTGGGGGGGTGACCCCCCCATGGCGCGTCCCATCCATAGGTCACACAGACCCCCTCCCCACCTGGGGGTCTCCAGCCCCATCCCCGTCCCCATCGGGGTGCGCCTGTCCTTCTCTGGGGGTCCCATCCCTGTCCCCCCCCCCCTCTCTGGGGGTCCCCATCCTTCTCTGGGGGTCCCGTCCCTGTCCCCACCCCTCTCTGGGGGTCCCCATCACTCATTGGGGGTCCCCACCCCTCTCTGAGGGTCTCATCTCTGGCCCCATCCCCATACGTCTGTGGGTATCTCACCCCTGGCCCAATCTGTCCCTGGGGGATCCCCATCACTCTTTGGGGGTCCCATCCCTGGCGCCATCCCCACCCCTCTCTGGGGGTCCCCATCCCTCTCTGGGGGGTCTCATCCCTGTCCCCATCCTCATCCTTTTCTGGGAGGTCCCCTCTCTTGGGGTCCCATCCCTCTCTGTGGTCCCCACCCGGGGGTCCCCCTCTGGGGAGGGGTTCCCCACCCACCGCACCCGTTGCATCCCTTAACGGAGCCCAGCTACGGGTACCGGGGCCGGGACAGTCGCTCCAACCTGCACGTCCTGGCCTCGGGCGAGCTGGTGTACTTCATCGCCTGCGTGGTCATCCTCCTGCACGTCCCGCGCCGCCGCCAGCGCCACTACCTGCGCCACAGCGACTGCGTGCGCTGGTGAGCCCCAGGTGGGGGGGGGGGGGTCCCCCGTTTCCACACACACCCCCCCCCCCGCCCCTCACCCCCTGCTTCCCCCGCAGCCTGGCCGTGCACCCCGACCGCCTCCGCGTCGCCACGGGGCAGGCAGCCGGCGTCGACAAGGATGGCAAGGTGTGGGGAGGGGTGGGGGGGCGGGATTGGGATGGGGATTGGGATTGGGATGGGGATTGCGATTGGGATGGGGATGGGATGGGGATTGAGATTGTGATATGGATGGGATGGGGATTGGGATTGTGATATGGATGGATTGGGATGGGGATTGGGATTGGGATGGGGTGGGGATTGAGATTGCGATATGGATGGGATTGGGATGGGGATTGGGATAGGGATGGGATTGGGATGGGATGGGATTGGGATGGGATGGGGATTGAGATTGTGATATGGATGGGATGGGGATGGGATTGGGATGGGGATTGAGATTGCGATATGGATGGGATGGGGCTGGGGATTGGGATGGGATGGGATGGGGATTGGGATGGGATGGGGATGGGATGGGGATTGAGATTGCAATATGGATGGGATGGGGCTGGGGATGGGATGGGGATTGGGATTGGGATGGGATGGGGATGGGATGGGACAAAGACAGGGATGGAGATGATGAAGATAGGACAGCGGTGGGGACCGGATGGGATGGGGACACGGACAGGACGGGATGCGGACATGCGTCCCCCCACCGTGGGATGGGGCACCCCAGGACACCCTGCCCCCCGACCCACGCCGTCCCCGCAGCCGCTGCAGCCCATCGTGCACATCTGGGACTCGGCCACGCTGCTCACGCTGCAGCAGATCGGCCTCGGCAGCTTCGAGCGGGGCGTGGGCTCCCTCGCCTTCTCCACTGCTGTGAGTCCGCGTCCCCCCATCTCCCCGTCCCCCCGTCCCGCATCCGTCCCCCTCACCCCTGTCCCCCCAGGACCAGGGTGCGTACCTCTGCGTGGTGGATGACTCCAACGAGCACATGATGTCAGTGTGGGACTGCGCCCGCGGCACCAAGCAGGCGGAGGTGAAGGTGAGGGGACCCGGGCATCCAGACGGGGGGAACCCCGACATCCCAGGGTTGGGGGGGGCTCCCAGACATCCAGGCTGACAGTTTCTCCCCCCCCCACACTGCACCCTACAGAGCACGAACGAGTCAGTGCTGACGGTGGAGTTCAACCCCCAGGACAGCAGCAGCATCATCACCAGCGGCAAATCCCACGTCTACTTCTGGACCTGGAGCGGGGCCACCCTCACCAAGAAGCAGGGCATCTTTGGGGTGAGCGGGGTGCCCCCAGAGGCTGGGTGGGGGTGTCCTGGGGGGGGGGTGCTGCGTTGGTGCTGACACTGCTATCTTCCCCGCTTCCAGAAATACAAGAAACCCAAGTTCATCCAGTGCTTCATCTTTGACGCCGCCGGGGACGTGCTGACGGGTGATTCCGAGGGCAACATCCTGACCTGGACCCGCGCCGCCGGGGACGGTCGCACGCCGGGGAAGGGCGGCAAAGGTGGGGGGGACGGATGGGATGGGGACGAGGGACGAGGGACAATGGGGTAGCTGTGGGGGCTGACCCCCAGCTCCGCAGAAACGTACCAGATCGGGCAGCAGACCCGGGCACACGAGGGCAGTATCTTCGCCCTGTGCCGCCGGCGAGACGGGACGGTGCTGAGCGGCGGCGGCAAAGACCGGCGGGTGGTTTGCTGGAGCCCTGACCTGGCCCTGCTGCAGGAGGCTGAGGTGGGGGACCCCCTCCCTCCCCAAAACCCTCCCTAATTCCCCAAATTCTGCCCCAGCCCCCCAAAACCCGCACCGGTCCCCAGAACCTCCCCTGGTTCCCCAGCTCCCCGAGTGTTTCGGGGTGGGGGTGACCGTGATGGGGGATAGAGGGGGGGGGGATTGGGGTGCCCCCCCCGACCTCCCGTGCCCCCCCCAGCTCCCCGAGCGCTTTGGGGCGGTGCGGACCATCGCGGAGGGACCCGGGGACGAGCTGCTGGTGGGGACGACCCGCAACGCCCTATTGCGGGGGACGTTGGCCGCCGGCTTCACCCCTATCGTGCAGGTGAGGCCGGCTTGGCGGGGGGGAGCACAGGGGTCTCCCCACCATGGGGATGGGGTGATGACCCCCTCTCCCTCTCTGTGTCCCCTTGTCCGTCCCCCCCCAGGGACACACGGACGAGGTGTGGGGCTTGGCCACCCACCCCAGCTGCTGCCTCTTCCTCACCTGCGGCCACGACCGGCAGCTCTGCCTGTGGGACGGGCAGGAGCATGCGCTGGCCTGGAGCCTGGCGCTGGAGGTGGGGGGGCCATGGGGGGGGCAGGAGTCTGGCGGGGGGGGGTGGTACTGGGGGTCCAGGGTGGCCAGGAGTCTGGTTTGGGGGTACTGGGGGGCTGGGGGACCAGGGGACAGGAGCCTGATGTGGGGCAACAGGGGGGGCTGGGGGGGACAGGAGCCTGGTTTGGGGGTACAGGGCGGCTAGGGGGGCTGCAGGGACCAGGGCGCAGGAGCCTGGTTTGGGGGTACGGGGGGCTGGGAGGGGACAGAAGGCTGGTACGGGGGTACAGGAGGGCTGGGGGGGCTGCAGGGACTGGGGGCAGGAGCCTGGTTTGGGGGTACGGGGGGCTGGGAGGGGACAGAAGGCTGGTACGGGGGTACAGGAGGGCTGGGGGGGCTGCAGGGACTGGGGGCAGGAGCCTGGTTTGGGGATATGGGGGGGGCTGGGGGGGACAGGAGGCTGGTGGGGGGTACAGGGGGGCTGGGGGGGCTGCAGGGACTGGGGGCAGGAGCCTGGTTTGGGGATATGGGGGGGGCTGGGGGGGACAGGAGGCTGGTGGGGGGTACAGGGGGGCTGGGGGGGCTGCAGGGACTGGGGGCAGGAGCCTGGTTTGGGGGTACAGGGGCCTGGGGGGGACAGGAGGCTGGTGGGGGGTACAGGGGGGCTGGGGGGGCTGCAGGGACCAGGGGGCAGGAGCCTGGTGGGGGGCTACAGGGGGCCTGGGGGGGGCAGGAGCCTGGTTTGGGGGTACGGGGGGACTGGGGGGAGGCAGGAGGCTGGTACGGGGGTACAGGGGGGCTGGGGGACCAGGGGGAAGGAGGCTGGTATGGGGGTGTGGGGGTACAGGGGGCTGGGGGGGTCCAGTGCCCCCATGGCCTGATGTCCCCGTCCCCGCAGGACACGGGGCTCTGCGCTGACTTCCACCCCGGGGGGCAGGTGGTGGCCGTGGGGCTGCTCACGGGGCGGTGAGTGATGGGGGGACAGCGGGGGGGGGCATGTGGGGACAGCGGGGGACACGACACAGTGGCCGGGGGCATGGTGCCACACAGGGGGCTGAGACGTGGGAGGACAGGGATGGGGGGCGGGGGGGACACACACAGTGCTTGGGGGACAGGGACATGGCGGGGGGGGGGCAGTGCCCTCAGCCTGCCCGACCCCGCGGTCCCCATGTCCCTGTTCCCCCCGGTACCTGCTGTCCCCTCGTCCTCCTGTGTCCCCCCTGTGTCCTGTGTCCCCCCCCACTCCCCCTCATGTCCCCGTGTCCCGTCCCCATCCCATTCCCCCCCCCCCCCCGTGTCCCTGCTGTCCCCACAGGTGGCTGGTGCTGGACACGACAACGCAGCAGCCGCTGGCCGGGGGCTCGGACGGGAACGAGCAGCTCTCGGTGGTTCGGTTCTCCCCGGGTGAGCACCCAGCAGCGGCCGCGGGGGGGGGGTGTGTGTGTGTGTGGGGGGTTTGTCCCCCTCCCTGTCCCCAACCTTTTCCCTGTCCCCCACAGACGGCTCCTTCCTGGCCATCGGCTCCCACGACAACTTCATCTACATCTACAGCGTCACCGAGGGCGGACGCAAGTACACCCGCTTTGGGCGCTGCGTGGTGAGAGTCAGGGTGGGGGCAGCTCTGAGGGGGGGTCCCCGCTGTCCCCAATGTCCCTGACACCCCCCCTCCCACCCTCCCACAGGGTCACTCCAGCTTCATCACCCACCTGGACTGGTCCAAGGACGGCCGCTTTGTCATGTCCAACTCGGGGGACTACGAGATCCTCTACTGTGAGCTGGGGGGGACAGACGGACGGGGGGGCTGGCGGGCACCCCCTTACCATGCTGGGACCCCCCAGGGGCTGGCGGGCACCCCCTTACCATGCTGGGACCCCCCAGGGGCTGGCGGGCACCCCCTTACCCTGCTGGGACCCCCAGCATGGGAGGGTTGGCATGCACCCCCTCATCCCCTGGGACCCCCCTGGGGATGGGGAGCTGGTGTGCACCCCCCTCATCCTGCTGGGGTCTTGGGTGGGTGGGGTGGGGGGGTCTCACTGCCCCTGTGTGTGCGTGTGTCCCCCCCCCCCCCCCGGCCCAGGGGATGTCGCCGGGGGCTGCAAACTGCTCCGCAACCGCTTCGAGAGCCGGGACCGGGAATGGGCGTCCTACACCTGCGTGCTGGGCTTCCACGTCTTCGGTGAGCGCGGGGAGAGCCGGGGGGGGTTGGCAGGGGGAGCCGGGGGGGTCGGGGAGGTCCTCCTGACACCCCCACCCCCCCCCCTTCCTTTTCCCCGCCAGGCGTCTGGCCCGACGGCTCGGACGGCACCGACATCAATTCCCTGTGCCGGTCCCACCACGAGCGTGTGGTGGCCGTGGCCGACGATTTCTGCAAAGTTCATCTCTTCCAGTACCCCTGCGCGCGCCCCAAGGTGGGCTGGGGGGGCCGGGGGGGGCTGGGGGGGGCCAGACCCCCCGGCTGGGGGAACTGGGGGGGGTTCCAGGCTCCCGAGTGCGGTGGGGCTGGGGGCACAGGGAGGGTGTAGAGGAGAGGCTGTGGGAGGGTGGGTGCTTGTAAGGGGGACACGTGTGCAAGGCGTGTGTGCATGCGACGTGTGTGCAAATGGGGGGGGGGTGTCACACGCATGCATCACATGTGCAAGGAGCCCTGGGCGTGGGGGGGGGGGGCACGCAGGCCGGCTGTGCACGGGCACGCGCTTGTGCACGGGGTCCTGGCTGGGAGACGTGTGCTTGTGAACACGCTTGTGCACGGGATCCAGGCTGGATGAACGCGCGCACGCACGCACACGCCTCACGCTCGCGGCCCCCGCAGGCGCCGAGCCACGTGTACGGGGGCCACGGCAGCCACGTCACCAACGTGCGCTTCACCCACGACGACGGGCACCTCGTCTCCCTGGGGGGCAAGGACACCAGCGTCTTCCAATGGCGGGTGCTGGGGGGGCCGCTGCTGCCCTGCAGCCGCTCGCCCTGCGCCCCGGAGCCTGGGGGGGACCCCGACCCGCGCTGAGCCGTCCTCTGCTTCCTCTTTCTCAGCCGCTTCCTCTTCCTCCATCCCTTCCTCACCCTCCTGGGGACCAAGGTGTGGGGGGCTCGGTTCCATTTCCCCCCCCCCCCCCATTTTCATGCTGCACTGTGAGAGGCACCAATAAAGCCTGGGGTCAGGGGCCCGGCTCTGCCTGCTTCCTGCCGCCGCGGAAATAGCTGCCCACTTCCCGGAAGCGCCGGAGATTGCCGAGCCGGCCCGAGGTTGTTCCTACCGCTTCCCCCCCGCCGACCCCTTTCCGGAAGCGCTCCGGCTCTGGCGGAACTTGCCGAGCCCCTTCCGGAGGAGCCCGAGGCCAGGCCGAGGCGGCTCGAAACTCTTCCGGAGGTGCCCGAGTCCGCGCCGAGGCGTCCCGAGACTTCTCCGGAGGTGCCCGAGGCCGGGCCGAGTCGTCCCGAAGCTCTTCCGGAGGGGCCCGAGCTCGCGCCGAGGCATCCCGAGGCTTCTCCGGAGGTGCCCGAGCCCCTTCCGAGCCTCTTCCGAAAGGTTCCGAGGCCTCTCCGGAAGCGCCCGAGGTCTCATCGAGCCTGTTCCGAAGCCTCGCGAACCGCTCCGGAGGCACCCGAGCGGGTCGTGCCGGTGCGGAGGCGGCGGGAGCGGGAGGCGATGAAGCGCGGCCGGGGCCGGGCCCGGGGGTAGCGCGGCCAAGCGAGCGGCCATGGCGGCCAACATGTACCGCGTCGGCGGTGAGCAGGGGCCGGGGGGGGAGGGGGGGGGCAGAGCGGGACCGGGGCCGAGAGGGGGCCCCGCGCCTGTGAGGGGATGGGGGTCCCGTGAGGGGATTAGGGGGTCCGGTGAGGGACGGGGGGGGCTGTGAGGAGGAGGGAAGTCTGTGAGGGGAAGGGGGGTCCCACAAGGGGAAAGGGGGGTGGGGGGTGTCCCGTGAGGGGAGTTGGGGGGTCCGTGGGGAATGGGGAGGCCCGGGGGAGGGGGGGGCGGCACTGTGAGGGGAATGGGGGTCCCTGAGGCCTAGAGGTGGGCTGCAGTGCCCCCCCACCCCCCCCCGTGTCTGTGAGGAAGAGGGGGGCCCTTGGTCTGTGACAAGAGGAACCCACGAGGGGGGAAGGGGGAGCCCATGAGAGGGAGCCCCGGCTTCTGGGGGGAGGGGAGGTGTCGTGCCATTCCCCCCCACCCCCCGTCTGGGAGGGGAAGGAGGGGGCCGTGTCTGTGGGGGACCCCTGGTCTGTAAGAGAGGGCTGCAAGACGGGGTGGGGTGGGGGGGAAGGTTTGGGAGGTCCGCAAGGGGAAAGGGGGGGCTGTGTGTGTCTGTGAGGAGCGGGGACACCCCGAGGGGCAGGGAGGTCTGATTTGGGGGGGGGGGGAAGCCCCATGGGGTAAGGAGGAGCCTCCTGTGCCTACGAGGAGGAGGGTGTCCCTGTGTCTGTGAGAAACCCTCTCCCTATTTTTTTTAGAGCAGAAAGGGGGCCCCCCTTATTTGTTAGAAGAAGGGGGGGGCTCCCCTCACCGCACCCCTTTTTTCCGTGCAGATTACGTCTACTTTGAAAACTCCTCCAGCAACCCCTACCTCGTCCGCCGCATCGAGGAGCTCAACAAGGTGAGGAACCACCTCCCGCGGCAGGGGTGTGTGTGTGGGGTGGGGCACAGTTCCCTGGGGATGGGGGGGGGGCTTCACTCTGCCCCCTCCTCACCTTCGTACCCCCCTGCCCCCAGACTGCCAACGGGAACGTGGAGGCCAAGGTCGTCTGTCTCTTTCGCCGGCGGGACATTTCCAGCAGCCTCAACAGCTTGGCCGACAGCAATGCGCGTGAGTGCGGGCTGCTGCGCCCTGGGAGGGGGGAGCTGCAGCTGCGCCCCCCCTCTCCCCCAGGGCTGTGGTGTCGGGGGGGCGGGGGGCAGATCCTGGCTTGCCACCACTCCTGCCTCAGGATGTTGTTCCCTGAGGGTGCTGGGGGGGGGCGGTGACTCCCTTTCCCCCTCGATTTGGGCTGCCCCCCAACTCGGGGTGGGGGGAGATGGCCTGTCCCAATCTGCCGTCCGTGCTGTGATGTGGGAGTGGGGGGTCTGGCCCTGTTGGAGAGGCTGGGGGGGGCCCCTCAGGGGCTGCCCCACCCCCACCGAGCTTCCCACGCGTGTGAAAACAGGGCTGGGCTGCCCTCCCCCCGCTCCCCCCTCGGCCTGGGCTGCTGCCAAAATCCGGGGGGGGTGTGCTGGGAGAACAATGCACCTCCCTGCCTGACGGTGGGGGGGGGACACGCCTGAGGGGGGCCCCCCTCTGATTTCCTCCCCCCCACACACCCTGCCCACGCCCAGGCGAATTTGAGGAGGAGTCCAAGCAGCCCACCATGACAGAGCAGCAACGTCACCAGCTGAAGCACCGCGAGCTCTTCCTCTCCCGGCAGTTCGAATCGCTGCCGGCCACCCACATACGGTGCGTGCCGGGGGGGGTGTGTGTGGGGGGGGTGCCGGGGCTGTGGGTGGGGGGCTCGTTCACCTCCCTGTGACACCCCCACTCTGTGCCTCACAGGGGGAAGTGCAGCGTGACGCTCCTCAACGAGACCGACATCCTGGGCCAGTACCTGGAGAAGGAGGTGAGCCCAACGCGCCCCTAAGGGAGGGGGGGGCAGATTTGGGGGCCTCCCCTCACCCCACTGAGCCCCCCACACACCTCCCTCCCCCCCCCCCAGGACTGCTTCTTCTATTCGCTGGTGTTCGACCCCGTCCAGAAAACCCTCCTGGCCGACCAGGGCGAAATCCGGGTCGGCTGCAAGTACCAGGCAGAAATCCCAGACCGGTTGGCTGAAGGTGGGGGGGGCCTCTGCGGGGTCTGTGTGTGTGGTGGGGGGCGTGGACACTGCAGCACGGGGAGGGGGGATTCAGCCTGACACCCCCCATCCCCCCCAAGGCGAATCAGACAACCGAAACCAGCAGAAGATGGAGATGAAGGTGTGGGACCCCGACAACCCCCTGACGGACCGGCAGATCGACCAGTTCCTGGTGGTGGCACGGTGAGCTGGGGCCGGGGGGGGTGGGGGGCACAAGGGGGGACGCGGGGGTCCCCCCGCTGACACCACCCCACCCCGCAGAGCCGTCGGGACGTTTGCGCGCGCCCTGGACTGCAGCAGCTCCATCCGGCAACCCAGCCTGCACATGAGCGCCGCCGCCGCCTCCCGGGACATCACGCTGGTGAGGGTCGAGGGGGGCCGGACCCTAACTCTGCAGTGTGTGTGGGGTTTCTGATCCCCCTTCCCCATTCTGCGCTTTTCCCCTCCCCAGTTCCACGCCATGGATACGCTGCAGCGCAACGGCTACGACCTGGCCAAGGCCATGTCGACGCTTGTGCCGCAAGGGGGGCCGGTGCTGTGCCGCGACGAGATGGAGGAGTGGTCGGCGTCCGAGGCCATGCTCTTCGAGGAGGCGCTGGAGAAGTACGGGAAGGATTTCAACGATATCCGGCAGGACTTTGTGAGTCGGGCCGTGGGGGAAACACAGGGTGGTTTTGGGCTGGGGGGGACACACGAGGCAAAGGAACCCCCCAGATACGAGGACTCGTTCTTCTCTTCTCGCCGTAGCTGCCCTGGAAATCCCTGGCCAGCATCGTGCAGTTCTACTATATGTGGAAAACCACCGACCGCTACATCCAGCAGGTGAAGGGAAGGGGGGGGACGCCGCTGTGGTTTGGGGGGGGGGGGCTGTCGTGGTTTGGGGGGGGCTGCCGTGAGCCCCCCCACTGCCCCCCCTGCCATCTTACCTCCGTCTCTGCTCGCAGAAGAGGCTGAAGGCAGCGGAGGCGGACAGCAAACTCAAGCAAGTCTACATCCCCACCTAGTGAGTTGGGGAGGGGGTGCTTTTTTGGGGGGGGGCCTGGACCCCCTTCTAGGTCTGGGGGGGGGGGGGGGCAAAGATAGGACCCCCCCCGACCCCCCCTTTCTCTGCAGCACGAAGCCAAACCCCAACCAGATCATCTCGGTGGGCTCCAAACCCGGCATGAACGGGGCCGGCTTCCAGAAGGGGCTGACCTGCGAGAGCTGCCACAGTCAGTGGGGCGGGGGGGGGGGGAAACTGGGTTGGGGGGGTCCTGGGAGAGGGGAGATGCTGGAGGCGGGGGGGGGAAACAGGGGAACGCTGGGTTGGGGGGCTCCTGGGCTGGGAGGCACCACTGGGGCTGGGCTCCAGGTAGGAAGGTGGGGGGGGGTTGGGGGTTGAGGGCAGCAGGGTGGGGGGGAATAAGGTGGAGACAGTGGGGGGCTATGGGGTGGGAGGGGGGCATGGGTGGCAGTGGGGCAGGAGCAGAGGCATAAAGGGGCTGGGGGGCGGAATGGGGGGGCCAGAGGGACGGCTGTAGGGGCAGGCTGGGGGTGTTTGGGGGCAGTTCCCCGGGGCAGGCAGTGGAACCTACCCTGACGGGGGTCTCCACGCCCACCTCTGCCCCCCCCCAGCCACTCAGTCGGCCCAGTGGTACGCCTGGGGCCCCCCCAACATGCAGTGCCGCCTCTGCGCCTCGTGCTGGATCTACTGGAAGAAGTACGGGGGGCTGAAGACCCCCACCCAGCTGGAGGGGGCGGCCCGCAGCGCTTCGGTGAGCCCTGGGCCAAAAAGGGGTGTGCAGAGAGACCCCTCCCACACACACACCCCCCCACCCCACTGATTCCCCCCCCCGCCCCCGCCTCGCAGGAGCCGCACTCTCGGGGTCACCTCTCGCGCCCCGAAGCGCAGAGCCTCTCTCCGTACACCACCAGCGCCAGCCGGGCCAAGCTGTTGGCCAAGAACCGCCAGACCTTCCTGCTGCAGACCACCCGCCTCACCCGCCTGGCGCGCCGCCTCTGCCGCGACGTCCTGCAGCCCCGCCGCGCCGCCCGCCGCCCCTACGCCCCCATCAACGCCAACGCCATCAAGGCCGAGTGTAAGTTTGGGGGGGGGTATCCCCCTAAAACACGCCGTCGGTGTGTCGTGTGTGTGTGTCCCCTCCTCCTAACCTGCCTGTTCCCTCCACGCATCTCGCAGGCTCCATCCGCTTGCCCAAGGCCGCCAAGGCCCCCCTCAAAATCCACCCGCTGGCCCGGCTGCCCCTCGCCGCCATCGTCAAGGAGCTGGGTGAGGGGTCTGGGTGGGGGGGGGTGTCCCCAGGGGTGTAGGGGTCCCTGGAGGGGGGGGGGGTGTCCCCAGGGGTGTTAGGGGTTCCTGGAGGTACGGGGGTCCCAGCATAGGGGGTGCAGGGAGGTTCCCTGGGGGCGTATGCGGTGGTTGTGGGGTGCAGGGGCTGGATTTTGGGGTTCTTCCTGGGAGCTGTGGGGTGCCAGAGGGGTCCTGTGGGTGGCCCCTGACACCCCCCCCCCCGATCCTTATCACCCCCCCCAGCGGCACAGGCCCCTCTGAAGCCGAAGACGCCACGAGGCACCAAGACTCCCATTAACCGGAACCAGCTGAGCCAGAGCCGGGGGCTGGCGGGGCTGGTGGGCAAGAGGGGCTACGAGGGGGCCGGCGAGGGCCACCGTCCCCCCCGGGTACGGGGCGCTGGGGGGCTACGAGGGGGCGGCGAGGGCCACCACCCCCTGGTATGGGGCTGTGAGGGGGCGGGGCTGGGGCTGGCAGGGGGTGGGGCCTGGGGGTGATTGATGGGGGGTGGAGCCTGGGGAAGGGTTGGATCAGTTGTGGGGTCTGGGGTGATTGACAGGTGGGTGGAGCCTGGGGAAGGGTTGGACTGGCTGTGGGGGGAGTCAAGTGTGATTGACAAGGGGTGGGGCTTGCGGGAAGGGAGCTGGGCCTGATTGGTGGGGAAAGGACCTGGGGGGCAGGGGCTGGGCTCATTGACAAGGGAGTAGGATTGGCTGCGGGGGGGGAGAGGCGGGCTCCGGGTTGACTGACAGCTCCTGGAGCCCGTGAGCAGGGCGGTGGGGCGGGGCCTGACGCTGCCACGCAGGTGGGGGCCTCGGGCCTCCCTTTCTCGGCCAACGGGCGCCCCCTGGCGGCGGGGCTGCGCGCCGGGCCCCCCCCCGCCAGCAAACGGCAGAAGCTGAACCCCGCGGACGCCCCCAACCCCGTCGTCTTCGTGGCCACCAAGGACACCAGGTGAGGGGGGAGGGGGGGTCTGGGGGCCCAGGGCTGCTGGGGGTGGGGGGGGGATGTGTGGGGCTGACCCACCCAACCACACCCCCCTTTACCTATCCCCCCCCCCAGGGCGCTGCGGAAGGCCCTGACGCACCTGGAGCTCCGCCGCGCCGCCCGTCGCCCCAACCTGCCCCTCAAGGTGAAGCCGGGGCTGCCCCTGCGGCCTGGGGGGGCCCTGGCACCCTCCGCCCCCCCACATCCCGCCAGCACCTCAGAGCCCATCGTCCTCGAGGACTGATATCCCCCTCCCCCGCCACCGGGCCGGGCCCCTTTTGTATTTTTTTTATTTCCATAGAAACCGCGGAGGGGGGGGGGGGGGTGGACCCGGGGCTGGTCTGGAGCCCCCACGCTGTCGTGTCCCCGTCCCCCCCCACCGCCCTGACCCCCGCGGGCCCCTTTTGTACGTGGAGCAACGCCCCCGGTTTTGTATCTCGGGCTGTCCCGGTTCTGTAGCGACAAGAAATAAAACCGATGAATTTTCTTCACCGGGACCGAACAACCGGCACCGGGAAGTGGGGGGCGGGGCGCGCGTCTGGGCGGACCACTTCCGGCGGGTCGCGTTTCTGGGGGAGCTGTGCGCGAGGGGACACCATTTCCGGTGTGTTCCATTTCCGGGGGAGCTGGGTGCTGAGACGGACCACTTCCGGCGGAAGTTCCCTGGGGGAAGCGGGAGCGGGAGGACCCCGGGCCCGGCCCCGCCATGGCCGCGGTCCCCGACCCGGAGCCGACCCTTGAGGTGGGCTCCGACCCGCTGGCGGATCCCGACGTAGAGGCGTTACCACGGAGCGGGTTCCGTTGCCGCCTGTGCCAGGTTTCCGCGGCCAACCGTGAGTGCGGGGGCTCCGGTGGCGGCGGCGGCGGGGGGGTGGGGGGGAGGACGCGGCGGCTTCGGGGCCCTGGTTGATGTCTCTGCCCCCCCCCCCCCCCCCCCCCCCATGCACCCCCCGAGCAGGGCCGAGCCTGGCGGAGCATCTGCGGGGGAAGAAGCACCAGCGATTGCGGAGCCTGCGGGCCGAGCGCCGGGCCCAGGAGCAGCGGAGCCTCTTTGTCAGCGGTTTCGCCCGCGGTACCTCGGGTGAGGAGCTCGCCGCGTATTTCGGGGCTTACGGAGACGTGGCGGCTGTCGTGATGGACAAGGAGAAGGTAGGGATGGGTCGGGACGGGGCTGGGACGGGGGAACCGAGCTGGGGATACCGGGTTGGGGCTGATGGTCGCCTGTCCCCCAACCGCCGCAGGGTGCCTACGCCATCGTGGAGCTGCGGGATGCCGCGGGCCGGGAGCGGGCGCTGGCGGAGACCCAACACGACCTGGCCGGGCATCGGCTTCGTGTCCGGCCCCGGGAGCAGAAGGCCTTTGCCTACGGACCCTCGGGGCGCAGCCCTCGCCGGGAGCCCCTCGGCCCGGGGCGGCTGGAGCCGGCGCTTTGGCAGGTTGCGGATGTGAGTAGGTGACCCCAAGGTTTGGGGGAGCGTAGGGGGACTGGGGATGACCCTGGGGATCTTGTGGGGGGGGTGCTGGGCTCTCCCAGGGGTGGGGGATGTGTCTCGGGACCGCCAGTGATGCCGGTCCCTACAGGTGGATGCCCAAATGTCAGAGCTGGTGCGGCTGCTGGAGCTGAGTGAGGATGAGCGGCGTGTGCGGCACCTCCTGGTCACACTTTTCCAGGAGGTTTTCACCGAATTCTTCCCCGGTGCGTCTCCTCCCCCCGCCGTGGTGTTCCTTTTACGAGCGTGCGATGCGGCCGCCGCGTTCCTCGTGTGAACGGCTTCGTTTCTCCTTGCGCAGGCTGCACCATCGTGCCCTTCGGCTCCTCCATCAACGGCTTCGACATCCACGGCTGCGATCTTGATCTGTTCCTGGACCTGGAGCCGACCAAATCCCTCCAGGCGTCAACGCGAGACGCTCCCGGGGCCGGATCCGGCGCGGAGGATTCTATCCTGAGCGATATCGACTTGGCAGCGACACCGGCACCGGAGGTGCTGGAGTTGGTAGCGGCCGTGCTGCGGCGCTGCGTGCCGGGCGTGCGCCGCGTCCGGGCCGTACCCACCGCCCGCCGCCCCGTCGTGAAGTTTTGCCACAAACAGTCGGGGTTGGCGGGCGACATCTCCGTCGACAACAGGTCTGGGGGCGCGGGGTTGGGGGGGAGGGGGGTATCTTTCCTCTCCAGTGCTGCAATCTTTCTCCCCTGACGCCTCCGTCCCCGCAGGCTGGCGCTCCTCAACACGCGGTTCCTGCAGCTTTGCGCCGAAGCGGACGAGCGCGTGCGGCCGCTGGTCTACGCAGTGCGGCTCTGGGCCAAGCAGCAGGGCCTGGCAGGTGAGGCCGGGCAGGGACGCTCGCGGCCGAGTCCTACCCGGCAGCCGTCGGCGGGCGCGCGGGGCGGCTCTGACGCCGTTTTTTTTCCCCAGGAAACCCTTCCGGCGGCGGCCCCCTCCTCAACAACTATGCCCTGACGCTGCTGGTGCTGTTTTTCCTGCAGACGCGCAGCCCCCCCGTGCTGCCCACCGTCACCCGGCTGCGTGACTTGGCAGGTAGGATCCCTCCGTCTGTCCGTCCGTCCGTCCCTCGGTTCCCTTTAGCGCGTGGCCCCGCCGTGCCTGTGCTCCTCTCAGGGCCGTTCCGCTCCAGGGGATGACGACCGCGTCGTCGTGGGTGGATGGGACTGCAGCTTCCCCCGGGACGCAGCGTCTCTGGAGCCCAGCGCCAACACCGAGAGTCCCTGTGAGTGCCGGGGGACGGTAGGGAATCTGGGAGCGTCCCGGGATCCCGGCACAGCCCTCACCGCTCGCTCCCACAGGCTCGCTGCTGGCCGAATTCTTCCGCGTCTTCGGGGATTTCGACTTCGCAGGGCAGGTGATCTCGCTGCGGGAGGGTCGGGCGTTGCCGCTGCCGCCTCCCGCCGCCCCCGAGGCCGGCGAGGAGCTGAAGTTGGGACCCCTGAACCTGCAGGACCCCTTCGAGCTGAACCACAACGTGGCAGCCAACGTCAACGAGAAGACGGCGTCGCGTTTCGGGCGTTGCTGCCGCGACGCGGCCAAGTACTGCCGCAGCCTACAGTACCGCCGCAAATCCAGCAAGGGCCGGGCTTGGGGGCTGACGCGGCTCTTCCAGCCGGGTGCGGTGGAGCCAGGGGCAGCGGGTGCCGGCGCTTTCGTCATCTCCATCCCCTTGGACGTTGCCAGTGAACCCCAGCAGCTCTGCCGGGAGCCCGGTGGTCACGGTCCGTGGTTCCGGGAGGTCTGCGCCGCCATCGCCTTCGTGCTGAGGGACGTTCTCAAGTGCGATTGCGCCGCGGGGAAACCGCTGAGCGCTCCCAGCGAGGAATCCGAGCTCCCGGGGGACTCGGCGCTGTCCCAGGAACTGGACGCAGAGGATTCGTCCGCGGCGGAGCCGCCGTCGGTGGGTTCCAAACGTCGCCTGGCTGAGGAGACGAACGGCGCCGTGCTCCCAGACGGGAAGAAACCGCGGACGAACGTCCCCGAGGCTACGGCAAACTGGAGCTGCGCCGTCTGGCACCGCGTGTGGATGGGCAGACGCCGCGTACGCCGGCAGCTGCGGCACGGGGATGACCCGGAGCGGTCGGACGGCGACTCGCTGGAGCAGAAGGTGTCGGAGGCCGTCGTGCGGCAGGAGGGCGCTGGGCGACCACCGGAACCGCTGCTGCGCTTCGAGGCCGGCGCCCGGGTGGCCAGCACGCGGCGAGAGACGCGGGTGCTGCTACGCCTGGTCCCTTCCCCAACCCCTCCCGGACCCCTTTTCCGGGATTTTTTCCACTTTTTGCAGAGTTTCCTGCCCGTCGCGGTGCAGCAGCGCCTGGGCCAGGGGCCAGCGGGGGACCCGGACCCCCGGGACGGAGGGGGTGGGGGGGTGTTTTCTCCGTCATGAATTTTTGCAGTAAAAGGTTTGTTTTGCAGCCGTCTGCTGCGTGGGTTCTCCTGGGGAGTGACGCGTCGTCTTGAGTCCAGGATAGGGATTTTTGGGGAGAGAAAGGGAAAAAAGAGGAAAAAAAAAAAAAAAGAGCTCAGGAAAAAGGTAGAGCTGAGGGCGAGTCAAACAGAAACCACCCTCAGCGCCCCGTCCTTGACCCACGCGAGGTTTTTATTTCTTACGTTTTACCCTTTTACAAGTGTTGGAGGATGTGGGGACTCCGAGCAGGAGGTCAGCTGGAAATTTTGATTGATTTTGGTGTTTTAAGTTTTAAAATTTTATTTTTATAAGTCTTAAAATTTAAAAGTTTTATTTTTATAATTATATAATTAAAAAAAAAAGAGGATGTTAACAGTTATTGAACGGGTTCCGGCGGGAGCACACGGGCTCCCACGGTGCTGAGGGATATCAGTTTTTAGCATAAATCAGTAAGTTTTGATTCAAATAAATTCCTTAGGAGTATAACGGGGCGACGCGTGCTGCTGGCTGAGCTCTGCTCGGCACGAGTGCCTGGATTTACCTTCTTATTTTTCTCAGTAATTTTCCTAGCAGCGGGCTCAGCCTTTGAGCACGGGAAAGCGTTTTGATGTCACGCTGACGGTTTGGTTGGGGGGTTTTTGGTGGGTTTTTTTTTTTTTTTTTTTCCCCCCAAATCTGGAGACTCTTCAGTTCTCCGCGTTCTGCCAGCGAGGGAACGGGAGCCGGACGATAAGGAGGTTCCGAACTTCAGCGGGAAGCGCAAATCCACCAAAACCAGCGGAAAACCCCAATTTGATTTGATGAGATATTCGATATTAGAAGACCCCAGACCCAAAAATCACCGTTGGACTAAAGGATGTGTGGACAAAGGGTCCGCGAGGAGCGAGTGTGTGGGTCCCACGGGTGTATTTGCCCCGGGATTTCTCTGCTCTGGGTCCGTCTCTTTGCAGGCGCCCAGCCCGGACTGATCCTGCTGCTGCACCTTTTAATTAATTTAATTAATCAGCGGGTGGCAGCCCCTGGCCTCCGGCTACGGACGGGCTGTAGGACCCGGGGGAGGCCTGGGGCGGTGGGTGGGGACGCCTGGGGCGGGGCGTGGGAGTGGGCGTGGCGAAGCCCGGCCAATGAGATCGCTGCTTGCTCGTGGCGTATGGAAAATAGGGGGCGGAGGATGCAAATGGCCTCGAAGGGAGTTCGGGCGGGGACGTGAGGGGGCGGGGAGAATGCAAATGACAGAGCGGAGCATGGCCAATGGGGTGGCCGCGAGGAAACGGCGAAGGGGCGGGGCGCATGGGAACCCGGGGCGGGGTATGGAGGGTGGGGCGGGGCGAATGCCCGGTGAGGGCGTGGTTATGCTAATTAGGATAGCATGGGCTCGAACTGGCTGCCGGGAGGACCCGTTGCGGAGGTCTCTGGGGTCCGCCGGGCGTTCGGTGACCGCGGAGACCGGATACACGGCGCGGTAGTGGGGAGGAACAGAGCGGGGAGAGGAGCGGCGGGGCCGGTGCGTGTGAGCGGGGAGTCACCGTGCCGTGTGTGAGCGTGGCGGGGGGTGCGGTGCGGGAGTGTTGGGGTGGTGCGGTATCGCTTCTCGGCCTTTTGGCTAAGATCAAGTGTAGTATCTGTTCTTATCAGTTTAATATCTGATACGTCCTCGATGAGAGGACTTTATATTAAACGGATTTTTGGTGCTGGGAGTTGGACCCGGAGCTTGCTCCCTCCGCTCCGCGCATCGTCCCGGTATTGCAGTGCCTCCGGGAACGGTGCACCCCCCTCTGTCCGGTTAACGATAGAGCGACCCCCGCTTTACCCCCGGGAGAAACCGCGGTGTTCCCGGAGAGGTGGAAAATGACCCGGTTTCCACCCAAAATAGAGCCTCTGCTGCCCGACACCCACCCCACCCTCGCGGACAGACAGCCGGCTCTGCCGCCGACCCCACGCGTGTCGGAGAACGTATAGAGGGGCCGGGCTGGGCAATGACTCAGAGTTCGTGGAAAGGGCTGGTGGGGTTTATCCAAGCTCCCAACTCCAAAATGAGCCAAATCCCTCTTTTTTTGGTAACTTTTACCAGCAGATGGAGACTCTGCAGCCCCCGGGCAGGGAACAGGTCGGCGGAGCGGGGGGGGACGACGCCGTGTCCGAGCCGGGCGGCTTCGGTCCATCTACAACGTCGCTGTATCCAGAAACCACGTCCACCGAGCCACGAAGATGCACTCGCCACCGGCGCTGTGTTAGGAAACCGCGTCTACCGCCATGAGGACATGTTCGACACCAGCGGGGTGTTAGGCAACCGTGTCCACCGAGCCACGACGATGCCCGGAACACCAGCACTGCACTGGTGAACCATGTCCACCAAGCCATGAAGACCTTCCCAACACCAGTATCGTGTTGGCGAACCACGTCCACCACCATCAAGACCTC
This sequence comes from Grus americana, assembly GCF_028858705.1. Taxonomy (NCBI): domain Eukaryota; kingdom Metazoa; phylum Chordata; class Aves; order Gruiformes; family Gruidae; genus Grus; species Grus americana. Next base: position 312,954 of record NC_072886.1, on the reverse strand, counting down.
AATGCCGGCATCGTGTTGGTGAACCACGTCCACCACCATGAAGACCTCAACGCCGGCATCGTGTTGGTGAACCACGTCCACCACCATGAAGACCTCAACGCCGGCATCGTGTTGGCGAACCACGTCCACCGCCATCCAGACCTCAACGCCGGCATCGTGTTGGCGAACCACGTCCACCACCATCAAGACCTCAACGCCGGCATCGTGTTGGCGAACCACGTCCACCGCCATGAAGACCTCAACGCCGGCATCGTGTTGGTGAACCACGTCCACCACCATCAAGACCTCAACGCCGGCATCGTGTTGGCGAACCACGTCCACCACCATCAAGACCTCAACGCCGGCATCGTGTTGGCGAACCACGTCCACCGCCATGAAGACCTCAATGCCGGCATCGTGTTGGCGAACCACGTCCACCACCATCAAGACCTCAATGCCGGCATCGTGTTGGCGAACCACGTCCACCGCCATCAAGACCTCAATGCCGGCATCGTGTTGGCGAACCACGTCCACCGCCATGAAGACCTCAACGCCGGCATCGTGTTGGCGAACCACGTCCACCACCATCAAGACCTCAATGCCGGCATCGTGTTGGCGAACCACGTCCACCGCCATCAAGACCTCAACGCCGGCATCGTGTTGGCGAACCACGTCCACCACCATCAAGACGTGCTCAGTATCTTCCTTGCCTGGCTGAACCACGTCCACCAAGCTGTGATGACGCGCTCAACGCCAGCGTTGCCTCGGGCAGCCACGGCCACCAGGCTGTTGTCCCTCCACCTCACCCACGCTCACCGCGGTTCTTCTCACCGTGTCGGTGACCCAGCTGGAGCGTGGGGGACATGAGGGGACCTTGAGGGGCCGTCCCACCCCGACCAGGCTGTCCTTCAAGAGCTGGATTTGTCTTCTCTCTGTCTGTGGCACCGTATATTTTATATATAAAAATATATTTAAATGTCATCTATTTATATATAAAATTCTATTAATAGAATATATTAATATACTAATATACTAATATATTAATATATCAATATAACCACATAATATATGTAATATAATTATAATATTACATTCTATTATACACAAAGATATATTTTGTATTTTTATATATATATACACATTTATATTTATGTATTATTTCATATTTATCTTTTTAAATCTTATCTGCTTCTATGCAGTACTCTTTATATATTATTAAATGTGAAAAAGATAAACGAGACATCATAAGCATATAAAATTGTTATATAATGTTACATATGTAGATTTAAAATGTTGTATATTTTTATAAATATATTTATATTTTTATATATATATAAAATACATAAATATAAATGTAATTATATATTATATATTATTAAAATAGTACATTTTTGTATAAATACTTTAAAAAAAATCTATATTTATACATCAATGTACATTCCCTATATATATATATATATATATATATATATAAAAAATATTTATATATACACACACTCTTACAGACATCTGACATCCCTTACAGACTGTACTGGTCTGTACTGGTCTGAGCTGGAGGCAGCCGCTCCTGCCATCCCTTACCGATTGCCACGGCAACCAGAGGGCCCCACCCCTCCCCAATGACATCACCTGCACAGAGGCATTGTGGGCAGGCGGCCATCTTTATTGAGGTCAGGCCACCGGGGCAGGGCACAGGGGACCCCGGCGGCCGGGTGTTGGGGACCCAGTTGTACAGGCGGAGAGAACCCAAGTGTCCGAGTGTAGCAGATGCAGGCATCCGGATGTAGCGGACCCAGGTGTCCGGGTGTTGGGGACCCCGTCGGCCGGGTGTTGGGGACCCAGTTGTCCAGGTGTTGGGGACCCCGTCGGCCGGGTGTTGGGGACCCAGTTGTCCGGGTGTAGCAGACCCAGTCGTCCAGGCAGAGAGGACCCAGGCGCGCGGTCAGCAGCGGCGAGACGACCGGGGGTAGCGCTGGCGCAGCTCGGCCCGGAAATGCCGGAAAAGTTGCCGGTTGCGGTGCAGCTCGGCCTCCCGCCCCCCGTGGAAGCCACCCGCCTCCTTGAAGCCGCGGTGGACGACAAAGGCCCCATCCAGCACCACAAAGCGGAAGCCGGCCACGTGCAGCTCGCATGCCTGGAGGGACACCGTCACCCATGGCACCCACGGCACCCTCCCGTAACCCCCAGACCCCACGGCACCCACGGATCCGCTACAGCACCCATAGATCCTCTATAGAACTTGTAGAACCCCATAGCACCCGTAGATGCCATAAAGCACCCCCAAAAAAAAACCAAAAACAAACCCACATAGCGCCCATGGAGCTCTATAGCACCCATGGCCTATCTACAGCACCCTTAGACCTCCTACAAGACCCACAGACACCCTCCCTGCCCCCATAGCATCCATAGAACCCTACAGCACCCACAGATTTCCAGAGCACCCATAGACACCCCCTCTAAGAGCACCCATAGCCCCATGACCACCCCATGGTGCCTGCAGACTCCATGGCCACCCTATGGTCTCCATGGTCATCCCATAGCACCCATGGTCCCTACGGTCACCCTATGGTCACTGTGGCCACCCCAAGGCCCCCCCCCACCCCACCCCAGCTGCCCCATGGTCCCCTGCCCCACGGCACCTGGCTGATGCGGTTGAAGCCGTACTGGAGGAAGCGCTCATCGAAGGGTGGCACACCCCGGGCCGGCGCCACGTAGAAGGGTTCCCAAGGGTCACGCCATGGCATCTCGTAGGCCACGCGCAAGTGAGCGGTGGGTGGCAGCGCCCACCAGCGCCCATAACTTGTGGGCGCCTGGCACCGGGGACACAGTGCCCCATAGAAGGGGCGAGCGTCCCCCCTGTCCCACAGCTGCAGAAGCTCCGCTTTTGTCCCTGGCACCCGTGTCCCCGCACGGACCTCAAAGGCCGGCAGCACGAACACCACCTGGTCCCAGGACGGTGTGGTGGCACCTGGGGAGTTGAGGTTCTCCAAGGCATTGGGGTCCTTCAGGGTGTTGGGGTCCCTCAAGGCATTGGGGACACCTGGGTCATGGAAGCTCTTGGGGACCTCCAGCGTCTTGGGGACACCTGGGTCACTGAGGACATTGGGGACCTCCAGACTGTTAGGGACACCCACAATGCTGACGGTGTTGGGGACACCCGGGATGCTGGGGACACTCAACCTGTTGGGGACCTCCAGGGCGTTGAGCACCCCGGGGTCACTGGGGACATTGGAGGGGTCCAGGGCTCTGGGGACCCCAAGGCCACCAGGGTCCCCCAAGAATCCTGCAGCCCCCACAGCTGGGAGGTCCCCCAAGACCCCCACAACCCCTCTCACCGGGGGGTCCCCCAACCCCCTGCCAGCCCCCAATATTGGGGGGCCCAGCTGGGCCCCCCCCTCCTGCAGCAGCCTCAGGAACTCCTCCCGCAGCCCCCGGCTGGGCACCACGTCGGCGTCCAACAGCAGCACAAAGCGCCCCCCAATTTTGGGGCGACCAGGCCCCCCATTCTGGGATGGCCCCCCCCTTTCTTCCGCTGCCCCCGCCCAGGCCACGTTACGCAACAGATTCCCGGGGTATGGCACCCCCAAAGTGTAACTGGGGGGGTCAGCGGCCGCCAGGCGCCGTAGGGCCCCCCGACATCTCCCCGGGGTTGGGGGGCCGGGGTTGGGGGACACGGTGGGGGGGGGCGCAGCCGCCCCCACCACCACGTGTAACCGCAAGCGACCCCGTAACCCCCGGCAAGGCCCCCCCAAAGCTGCCAACAGCTCCCCCAACCCTCCCTTGGGTACCCCAAAAACAGCCACCGAGAGTGGCCCCTCCCACAGCCCCCCCAGTGCCCCCCCCAGGGTTTCCGCCACTCGTCCCGGGGTACCGTGGGTGGCCAGGACTAATTCGGGGGGGTCCCAGCGAGGGGGGGACCCCAAAAGGTCCCGATATACCCGGAAGGTCCCCGAGGTGTCCAGCACCCCACGGGGGGGGGGCATGGGTGGGGGGGGGGCGGCGGTGGGAGAGGGGGGAGCGAGGAGGGGGCAGGGCTCGCAAGTAGAGGGTCTGCAGCAGCGCCAGCCCCCCCAGTAGCCAGGCGCAGGCTCCCAGTAGCCGCCCTCGGCCCATCGCCTTCCAGACTGGGGGGACACTGGGAGGGGGCTAGGCGAGTACTGGGGGGGGGGTTCTGGGGGTACTGGGAGGGTGCTGGGGGGGACAGGAGAGTACTGGGGGGTTCTGGGGGTACTGGGAGGGTGCTGAGGGGTATTTGGGGGGGGCTGGGGGCTACTGGGGGTAACTGGGAGGGTACATAGGTGCGTACTGGGAGGGTGCTCAAGGGTACTGGGGGTTACTGGGGGTTGCTGGGGAGCACTGGGACCTGTATGGGGTTACTGGGACCAGTTCTGCGGGGGTCACTGGGACCAGTGCTGAGCCGGGACCGGTATGGCATGCTGGAAGCACTATGGGATTACTGGGTCCAGTAAGGGGTTACTGGGACCAGTATGGGGTTACTGGGACCAGTATGGGCCTCTAGGACCAGTACAAACGGTTACTGGGTCCCAGTATCGGTGCTGGGACCAGTATGGGGGTACTGAAAGCTTTATGGGTGCCTGATCACTACTAGGAGGGGTTAGTGGGACCAGTCCGGGTGGGTTACTGGGACCAGTATGGGCGCTGGGAGCAGTACGGGGGAGACTGGGCCCAGTTTGGGGGGGGGGGGGGGCGGTCACTGGGCCCAGTTTGGGGGTGGGGAGGAGGGATTTGACCCAGTTCGGGATGGGGGGTACCGAGCCCAGTCCAGGGAGGGAACTGGGACCAGTTTGGGGGCCGGGACCCGCCGGGGCCGGGAGCTCACCGCGCCGCGTCGCCGGGAGGAACTGCGCATGCGCGGGGAGGGACTGCAGCGGGGGGGCGTGGCCCCGGCGTTCGGGGGAGGGGCCGTGCGCTCAGGGGGCGGGGCTTGGGCGGTCGGGGGCGGGACCTAAACCTCGGGGGCGGGGCTTAGGCGGTCGCGGGGCGGGGCTTGCCCGGCCGTTGGGTCCCGCCCTGCCCGTTCTGTCCCCGCAGCGCTCGGACGTCTTGGGGGGGGGGAACCCGGATTTCTGGGTGCCCCCCCCCGCATTTCTCGCTGTCCCCCGGATTTCTGGGTTTCCCCAGATGTCTGAGTGTGGTTCCCCCCCAGATATCTGGGTCCCCATCCCACCCCATGGGTGTCCCACCCCCAGACACCTGGGTGCCCCCCTCCCGCCCCGCCCCAGACACTGGGTCCCCATCCCACTCCACAGGTGTCCCCCCACCCCCACGGGTGTCCCCCCACCCCCACGGGTGTCCCCACCCCCAGACACCTGGGTGTTTCCCCCCCCGCCCCAGACCACTGGGTCCCCATCCCACCCCACGGGTGTCATCCCCCCCCCCCCAACCTGGGTGCCCCCCCCCAGACCACTGGGTCCCCATCCCACCCCACAGGTGTGTCCCCCACCCCCAGGGGGTGTGTGTCGCCCCCCCCCCAGACATTGGGTCCCCATCCCACCCTATGGATGTCCCACCCCCAGACACCTGGGTGCCCCCCCGCCCCAGACACTGGGTCCCCATCCCAGCCCACGGGTGTCATTTCCCCCCACCCCCCCCCCCCCCAGGAGTGTGTGTGTCCCCCCAGACACTGGGTCCCCATCCCACCCCATGGGTGTCCCCCCCCACCCCCCAGGGGTGTGTGTCCCGTCCCCCCCCCCAGACACCTGGGTCCCTGGAAAGAAGCTGCCACGGGCACAGGGACGACAGAGGCCACTTTATTGCCAGGGGGGTGTTGGGGCCACGGGGCCTCCAGGGGACATGGGGGACATCGGGGACATGGGGACCGTCGGGCCACCATGTGTCTCAGTCCCTCGGGTGGGGACATGGGGGACGTTAGGGACAACGGGGGCCAGTCCCTTGCGGTGGGGACATCAGGTTGTGGTGGGTCTCAATCCCTTGAGTCAAGGCAATGACGATGTCCCACGTCCTTCAGGGACATCAGAGATGTCAGGGACACTGCAGACATCAGGCCGTGGTGGGTCTCCGTCCCTTGAGTCAAGGTGATGATGATGTCCCATGTCCTTTGGGGACATTGGAAATGTTGGGGGCATCAGGCTGTGGTGGGTCTCCATCCCTTGAGCTGGGGTGATGACAATGTCCCACGTCCTTTGGGGACATCAGAGACGTTGAGGACATCAGGTTGTGGTGGGTCTCCATCCCTTGATCCAGGGCGATGAAGATGTCCCACATCCTTCGGGGACATCAGAGACACTGGGGACATTGGGCCACGACAGATCTCAGGTCTTTGGGTTGGGGACATTGGGGACATCAGACCACGATGTGTCTCAGTCTGTTGATCCAGGGCAATGATGAGGTCCCGCGTCCCTTGGGGACATTGGGGACATCAAGCCACAACATGTCTCAGTTCCTCCAGCTGAGGCGATGACGAGGTGCCCGTGTCCCTCGGGGACATTGTGGATGCCGGGCTGTGACATGTCTCAGTCCTTTCAGGTGGTGTCCACATCCTTCAGGGACACTTTGGGGACACCGAGCTGTGCTGGGTCTTGGTCCCTTGGGTCACAGCGGTGATGAGGTGCCCGTGTCCCTCAGGGATGTTGGGGACGTCGAGTTGTGACGAGTCGCAGTCCCTCGGGCTTGGTGACATCGCGCTGTGACATATCTCGATGTCTTGGGTGGGGGACGTTGGGGACATTTGGGATGTTGGGGACATCGAGGATATTGGGGACACTGGGGATGTTGGGGCACTTGGGATATTGGGGACACTGGGGACACTGAGCCACGATGTGTCACAGTCCCTCCCTCAAGTTGGGGACATTGGGGACACCAGGGACATCAGGCCATGATGCCTCACAGTCCTTTGGGGGGACTTTGGGACATTGAGGACATCGAGCCATGACCTGTCCCAGCCCAATGGCTTGGGGCAAGGGGTGCCCACATGCCCCAGGTTGGGGACACTGGGGACATTGAGCCACGGCATGTCGCCATCCTTTGGGTTGGTGACACTGGGGACATCGGGTCATGACGTGTCTCCATCCCTTGGGTTGGGGACACTGGGGACATCTGGTGGCATGTCGCCATCTCTTGGGGTGGGGACATTGGGGACATCGGGTCATGGCGTGTCTCCATCCCTTGGGTCGGGGACATTGGGGACATCGAGCCACATTGTGCCTCAGCCCCATGAGTTGGGAACGTTGGGGACATCAGGCCATCAAGCCACGATGTCTCCATCACTTGGGTCAGGAACATTGGGGACATCAAGCCACATCGTGCCTCGGTCCCTTGGGTTGGGGACATTGGGGATGACACCCATGGGGGGGGCACACACTTTTGGGGGGGACTCTGCCAAAAACGCAGACCCTGGGGTGGGGAGGGGACAAGGACAAGGGTGGGTGATGGGTACAAGGTGGGTGACAAGGGACAGGGACACTTGGGGCGGGGGGGGGGGGGGGGCACAGGCTCCTACAGATGGGTCCAAGCCACCCACTGACACAAAATTTGGGGACGGGTCCCAGAGTAGGGGGTGGGGACGGGGACACGGGGGACGGGACCCAGGCGTCCGGGCTGGGGGAGGGGGGGGCCACCAGCCCCCCCCCAATTACCTTAGAGACTCGTTACGAGTTAAATTAGCACGAAAGGCCCCGGGGGGGGGCGGTGGGGGAGAGGGGACACGGCCGGGGCCGGGGGGACGGTGGCACCGGGCCGGGGTGACAATGACAATATGCCATACTGGGGGCAAGTCGCGTCACAGACTTAGTTCAGAACGACGGGGCGCGCTGGCTTCCGGCTGCGGGGGGGGGACACACGGACACAGGCGTCAGGGACCCAGGCGGCCGGGCTGGGACCCCCCCCCACCCCCCTGTAACCCCCACAAGGGACCCAGGGGTCCAGGAGCGTGCACCCCCCCCCCCAAGGGACCCCCCTCATTCAGGAGTGTCCCCCCCTTGCACCCCCACACTAAGGGACCCCCCTCATTCAGGAGTGTCCCCCCCTTGCACCCCCCCCCGAGGGACCCCCTCACCCAGGAGTGTGTCCCCCCCCACCCCAAGGAACCCAGGCATCCGGGCCCCCCACCTTCACCCCCCCACCCCCCCAAACCTCATCGGGGACCCAGATATCCGGGCACCCGCCCCCCCTCCCCCCCCTTAAGATGGGACCCAAGAATCAGGGCGTCCTCCCCACCCCCATCCCAGGGCACCCGGTCACCCCCCGCCGCTCACCCCCACCCCGATGGGTGCCCCCCCAAAGGGACGCGGGCGGTTGGGGCCCCTACCTTGGCGGAAGGCGTCCTGGAGGCGGCTCTGGGGGAGTTGATACAACTCAGCGAAGGGGTCGCGGGGCGACCGGGGCGGGGGGGGCGGGCGAGGGCTGGGGGTACCCCCCGAACGCCTGGCTCCCCCGCGGTTGACGACGGCTGCGGCGGCCAATCCCTGGAGGAGACGACGCAAGGCGGGGCCGGGCGGGGCCGGCGGGGGTGGCGGGGGTGACGTTTCGGGGGTGAGGAGGGAGCCGGGGGTCCCACCCGGGATCACCCCGGGACTCTCGGGACTCGGCGGTAATTTTTCGGGTGCTGCTTCGGGGGGCTCCGGGGGGCCGAAGGCGAAGGGTGGGGCTTGCCGGGGGGTGTAGGGGGGCGTCCAGGTCTCGGTGGCTCCCCCCGGCGTCTCGGGGACTCCCAGGCCCGGCACGAGGCGGGCACCCGCAGCCAAACCTACGGCGGCGTTGGCTCCGCCGGCAGCTCCCAGGGCAGCGCTGATGGTGGGGCCCAGGGAGGAGCCAACGCCGGCGGCGAGGTTGGTTCCAAGGCCGAGTCCCGTGCCAAGGGCGGTGGTGACGTTGGCTCCGATGGCAGCTCCAACACCGAGGCCAACACCAGATCCAAGAGCAGGGTCAACGTTGGCTCCAAGGCCAAGGCCAATGGTGGATCCAAGAGCAGAGCTGGCGCTGGCTCCAACAGTCGCTCCAGCACCGAGTCCAATACCGGATCCAATTCCAGATCCAATATTGGCTCCGACACCAAGGCCAATGCCGGTGTCCACACTGGTTCCAAGAGCAGAGTCAACGTTGGCTCCAATGTTGGCTCCGAGGTTGAGTCCAACACTGGTGCCAACATCGGGTCCAAGCCCGGAGCCAACGTTGGCTCCAAGTGCAGCTCCAACGGCAAATCCAAGGGCAGATCCAAGACTGGAGCCACTGCTGGCTCCAACGCTGGCTCCAACTGCAAGTCCAATGCCAGCACCAACATCTGATCCAGGAGCGGAGCCAATGTTGGAGCCGACATTGGCTCCGAGGCCAAGTCCAACGCTGGATCCAAGAGCAGAGCCAACATCAGCACCAATGTTGGCTCCAACAGCAGCTCCAATGCCAAGTCCAACACCAGATCCAATGTCAGATGCAAGAGCAGTGCCAATGTTGGCTCCAACACCAAGTCCAATGCCAACATCAACATCGGACCCAAGAGCAGCACCAACATTGGCTCCAACACCGGCTCCAACAGCAAGTCCAACACCAGATCCAAGAGAAGAGCCAACGTTGGCTCCAACGCCAGCTCCAACGGCAAGTCCAACACTGGATCCAAGACCAGAGCCAACGTTGGCTCCAACGGCGGCTCCAACGGCAAGTCCAACGCCAGGTCCAACACCAGATGAAAGAGTGGAGCCAACATTGGCTCCAAGAGCAGCTCCAAGGCCAAGTCCAACAGTGGATCCAAGACTGGAGCCAACGTTGGCTCCAATATTGGCTCCAAGGCCAAGTCCAACACCAGCGCCGGCTCCAGCACCTATGTTGGCTCCAACGCTGGCACCAACGGTGAGTCCAACACCAGCGCTGACGTTGGATGGAAGAGCGGGGCCAACAGCTCCAATGCCGAGTCCAACGCTGGCTCTGACGCCGCCACCGAGACCAGGTCCAATGTTGGCCCCGACACTGAGTGCAACACCGGCTCCGAGACTGGGGCCAACGTCTGCTCCACCACTGGCTTGGAGACCAGCTCCAACATCATCTCCGGCACCAGCTCCGAGAGCAGCTCCAATATCAGCCCCAAGGTTGGGGCCAACATCGGCACTGGCACCAGCTGCCACGCCAAGGCCAATGTCAACTCTGATGCCGGCTCCCACACCAATGCCAACTCCAGCGCTGACATCAGAGCCGAGACCGTGTCCAACACCGTCTCCAAGACCATGTCCAACATTCGCACCGATGCCAGCTCCAAGACCAGGGTCAACGCTGGCCCCAACGTTGCCTCCAAGACCGTGTCCGATGGCAGCTCCAAGACCAGGTCCCATGTTGGCATCAAGACCAGGTCCCATGTTGGCTCCAAGACCAGGTCCAACACCAGCTCCAAGACCAGGGTCAACGTTGGCCCCAAGGCCAGCTCCAAGACCATGTCCGACATCGGCTCCAAGGCCACATCCAACATTGACCCCAAGGCCAAGGCCAATGTTGATGCCAACATTAGCTCCAACGTCGTCTCCAAGCCCAGATCCAACACCAAGGTCCACGCCAGATCCAACGTCAGGGCCAACGCCGAGGCCAACGCTGGGGCCAGTGCCAACTCCAAGGTCCCCACCAGCTCCAATGCTGGCACCGGGGAAGTCAAGGCCAGGGCCAAAGGGTTCAGGGGGTCCTGGGGGGGCTTCAGCTGCCAGCTGCTGCCGCAGGCACCAGGCCTCGGCCTCACTGTGGGAGAGACAGGGGGTTATGGGGGGACTCGGGGTGAGCCCAGATGCCTGGGTCCCCTCGGGGGAGTGGAAGGTGCCCAGACACCTGGGTCCCATGTGGGGAGGAAGGTGCCCACACGTTGGGCTTCCCTGGGGGGTGATGGGACTGCCCGGATGCCTGGGTCCTCTGGGGCCACCTGGACACCTGGGTCCCCCAGGGTGGGCTGAGGCCGCCCGGACGCCTGGGTCCACTCACCTGATGACGAAGTTGTGGGCGAGCAGGGCTGGGCCCTCGGGGCGCAGTCGGGCGTAGACCCACGTCCAGCCCAGGCCATCCTTGCGCTGCAGCCGCGTCACCAGCTCCCCTCGTGCCTCTGCCCCTGCTCCTGCTGTGGGGACACGGGGACGTCAGTGGGGACGGGGAGTGGGGGCAGGGGAGAGGGTGGTTGGGGGGGTTGAGGACATGGGGACATCAAGATGGATGGGGGCTCAACAGGGACATGGTGGACACCTGGGGGGAGACAAGGTGACCCCAGGGGATATGTGAGACACCAAGGACATTGCGGGGTGGGGGCAGAGTGACAGCAGGGGACCCAGGGAACAGCAAGGGTGATGGGGGACACCCCCAGCACCCATCGTCCTGCAGCACCAGGACCTCAGGGGTCCCAAAGGACATCTGGGGGTGACAGGGAGACCCCAGGGGGGACAGGGAGGACTGAGGGACCCCAGGGAACCCAAGGGACAGCCAGGGAGGGACAGGGAGACCCCAGGGGACCCTGGGGACAGCCAAGGGGACACTCACCGAGACGGAGGTGCTGGCGGGCGACGTGGCTGAGGTCCTCGGGGTGCAGGAGCCGGTACCAGGAGCGACCCAGGAGCTCCCCCCGCCCATAGCCCAGGTGGATCAGGACACTGTGGGACAGAATGCCTGGGTCCCTCACCCACCCATGCCCAGGTCCTCCCCCCCCACCCCGGATGCCTGCGTCCCCTCCTGGATGCTTGGGTCCCCTCGGATGCCTGGGTCCCCTCGGACACTGGGTGTCCCCTCAGACCCCTGGATCCCAAAGCAGGGTGGGGGCTTGATCCCTCCCGGACGCCTGGGTCTCCTTCCAGATGCCTGGGTCCTCACCTGTCAGATACATCGAGTAGGGCGAGGTCGCGAGCATGGCGGCTCTGGAACGCAGGCAGCAGCAGGCAGTCGGGGCATGGCCAGGGCGGGGGATCCAGGGGGGCGCAGAAGGCGACAAAAAGCCCCGGGGAAGCCCCAGGGGGGCCGGGAGGGGCCTGGAACCGGCCCCGCAGCAGCACCAGCTTCCGCCCAGCGCTGGGACGGCGCGAAGCCCGCGAGGTGGTGAAGCGGCAGCGGAAGAGGCGCTCTGGGGGAGGAGGGGGACTCCGTTGGTCCCTCCAGCCTCCATCCATCCCTCCATCCATCCAGCCCTCCAGCCCTCTGTCCCTCCAGCCCTCTGCCCCTCCATCCTTCCCTCTCTCTTTCCCTCCCTCCCTCTGGCCTTCCATCCACCCCTCCCTCCATTCACCCATTCCTCCATCTGCCCCACCAAGCTACCCCCCCCCCCCCCCAGGCCGCGCCCCCCCCGGACCCCCCACCCACCTGCCTGGGGGGGTCCGGGCAGGGTGAGCTGATGTCGCACCAGGGGGTGATCGGCTGGATCCAGCAGATCGTAGATGCTGTCACCCTGCGCCACCAGGTCCACCTGCATGGGGGAAGGTGGGAGGATCAGCACCCAGCACCCTCCCCTGGCACCCAGCACCCCCAGCACCCATCGTCCTGCAGCACCAGGACCAACCGCGTGGGAGGAGGTGGGAGGACCAGCACCCAGCACCCTCCCGTGGCACCCAGCAACCCTCATCCTGCAGCACCCATCATCCTGCAGCTCTAGAGCCACCTACACCCAGAGGGGACAGCACCCAGCACCCCGCCCTGTCCCTGCATGCAGGTGCCCACCATGGAGTGCCCCAGGTGCTGCGCGACGTTGTCGGTGACGCCGACCAGCTTCCCCTCGCGGGTGACGGCCAGCAGGAACCCGGGCAACGACGCCACCAGGTCGGCCAGCTCCGGACCCCCCAGCAGCTCCATGGGTGCTCCCCGCGCTGGGCCTGCGTGGGGACACATATCAGCACCCATTCAGCACCCATCCAGCACCTGCCACCTAGCCTGCATTGTCCCACCACAGCCCCAGGGCACCCACGTGGCCCTGGCACCTGGGAAGTTGCTGGTGGCACCCATAGAATCACCTGCAGTGGCCCTGGCAGGACTCACAATATCACTCATGTGGACCCATGGGTGTCCCCCGTCCCTGTCCCCAGCCCTGGCCCCTGGCCCAATGTCCCGGTCCCCCTGTCCCAGCCCTGATCGCCTGTCCCTGTCCCCGGTCTCGGTCCCAGCCCTGATCCTCGCTCCCAATCCTGATCCCCAGTCCCTATCACCGGTCTCGGTTCCTGTCCAGGTCCCCCTGTCCCAGCACTGATCCCTGGTCCCAGCTCCAATCTTGGTCCCAGCCCTGCTCCTGGGTCCCTGTCCCGGTCCTCCTGTCCCAGCCCTGATCCGCAGTGCCTGGCCCCAGGTTCTGTCCTGATCCCCAGTCCTGATCACGAATCCCATTCCCCCATCCCCAGTCTCGGTCCCTGCCGTGATCCCGGGTCCCGATCCCGACCCCCGGTCCCTGTCCCCGGTCTCGATCCCTGCCGTGATCCCGGGTCCCGATCCCGACCCCCGGTCCCTGTCCCCAGTCTCGATCCCTGCCGTGATCCCGGGTCCCGATCCCGACCCCCGGTCCCTGTCCCTGGTCTCGGTCCCTGCCGTGATCCCGGGTCCCGATCCCGACCCCCGGTCCCTGTCCCCGGTCTCGGTCCCTGCCGTGATCCCGGGTCCCGATCCCGACCCCGACCCCCGGTCCCTGTCCCCGGTCTCGATCCCTGCCGTGATCCCGGGTCTCGATCCCGACCCCCGGTCCCTGTCCCCGGTCTCGATCCCTGCCGTGATCCCGGGTCCCGATCCCGACCCCCGGTCCCTGTCCCCGGTCTCGGTCCCTGCCGTGATCCCGGGTCCCGATCCCGACCCCCGGTCCCTGTCCCCGGTCTCGGTCCCTGCCGTGATCCCGGGTCCCGATCCCGACCCCCGGTCCCTGTCCCCGGTCTCGGTCCCTGCCGTGATCCCGGGTCTCGATCCCGACCCCCGGTCCCTGTCCCCGGTCTCGGTCCCTGCCGTGATCCCGGGTCCCGATCCCGACCCCCGGTCCCTGTCCCCGGTCTCGGTCCCTGCCGTGATCCCGGGTCCCGGTCCCGGCTCCCTCGCTCCCCGGTGCCGCTGTCCGCGGTGCTGAACCCGCCTCCCCCGGTGCCCCGGCCGCTGTCCGCGGTGCTGATCGCGGTTCCCCCGGTCCCTGTCCGCGGTGCTGATCCCAACCCCTGCCTGCTCCGGTCCCGGTCCCATCCCCACGCTGGTGGCTGTCCTTCTCCCGGTGCCCACCCCCGTCCTCTGCCGGCTCCTTTCTCCAGCCCGGTGTCGGTTCCCCATTCCCAGCCCGCTGCCTGTCTCCAGCCCGGTGCCGCTGCCTTCTCCCATCCTGCTTCCAGCCTGGTCCCAACCCTGTTCCATCCCGTCGTCACTGCTCAGCCCGGTCCCCCGCTCCCGACAGCAGCTCTCGTCCCTTTCCTAACGCCCGTGGCCGGTCCCATCCCGCTGCCAGTGCCTGGTCCTATGCCGGTGCCATTCCCCAGTCCCATCCCGGTGCCATTCCCCGCTCCCATCCTGATGCTGATGCCCAGTCCCATCTCGGTGCTGATGCCCGGTCCCGTGCCTAAGCCTGGTCCCATCTCGACGCCCGGTCCCCTCCCAATGCCCGGTCCCGTCCCGGTGCCAATGCCTGATCTTACCCCAGTGCCAGTTCCCGGTCCCATCCCGGTGCCCGATCCCATCCCAGTACCGATTCCTTGCCCCATCCCAACCCCCCCCCAGTCCCATCCCCATCCCCACTCCCATCCCTCTCCCATCCCAACCCTACCCCGTTCCCCATCCCGACGCCGCGACAGCCGCCTAACGCACCGGGACGGAGGCAGGCGCCCTTGCGGGTGTAGATGCAGGCGAGGGCCATGACGTGCAGGTAGGAGAGGCGCGGGCGGTCGCCCTCGGGCAGCGGCAGGAGGTCGCGCAGGGCGCGGATCTCGGCGTTGATCTGGTCCCGCCGCGCCTTGGAGGCGCCCTTGGTGGAGCGGAGCATCCTCGCGCCGCGCCGCCGCCCGCCCGCCCCTTATATGGACCGCGCTGCCCTACGTCACGGCCGCGTCACACCCCACCCCGCCCATTCGCAGCGCCGGTGGAAGGGGAGGGGGGGGTGGGGGGGTGGTGGTGGAAAGGGGGGGGGGAGGCGGCCGCGTCAGCGCTGACGCTGACGCGCGCGCGGCGCAGGGCGCGGGGGGGGGAGAGGGGTTGGGGGGAGAGGGGGGGCGGCGCGAGGCTGCTTCGCACCGAAATAGGAGATGGCGCGCGGTGGGGGGCGGGGCTGGGGGAGGGGCGGGGCTGGGGACACCCCCCCTCCCCCTCCCCAGGATGGGGGGGGAGCGGTGGAGGGGGCCGGGGGGGGGGGGTGTCAAGGGAGGGTGGAAGGGCCGGTGGGGGGGTGGGGGGGGCTCAAGGGAGGGAGGGGGGGAGGGATGGAGGGGTCAGTGGAGGGATGGGGGGGTGGGGGAGCTCGAGGGGTGGATGGATGGATGGAGAGGTCAACAGAGCGGTGGAGAAGCCAACGGTGGGTCAATGGAGGGATGGAGGGTCAACAGAGGGATTGGGGGGGCCAAGAGGGGCACGGGAGGGCTCAAGGGACGGAGGGAGGAATGGATGGGTCAACGGGGGATGGAGGTGGTCAACAGGGGGACGGAGAGACCAATGGGGGGACGGAGGGGCTCAGATGATGGAGGCGTTGATGGATGGGTCAACAGAGGGATGGAAGGGCTCAAGGATTGGATAGAGGGATGGATGGGGTCAAGGGAGGGATGGAGGGGTCAACAGGGGGATGGAAAGGCCAACGGGGGGATGGAGGGGCTCAAGGGATGGACAGGGGGACAGAGGGGGTTAAGGGAGGGATGGAGGGTCAAGAGAGGGATGGAGGGGCCAATGTGGGGGGGTAGGAGGAGCTCGAGGGGTGGAGGCATTGATAGAAGGGTCAACAAAATGACAGAGGGAGGGATGGAGGAGTCAACAGAGGGATGGAGGGGGCAACAGGGGGGTGGAAGAGTCAACAGGGGGGTGGAGGAGTCAATAGGGATGGAGGAGTCAATGGGGGGATGGAGGAATCAACAGGGGGGTGGAGGGGGCAATGGGGGGATTGGGGGGGGCAACGGGGGGGTGGAGGAGCCAAGGGCTGCCTGGACGGATGGACGGGGCACCGGTTGGCGAAGCCATCGATGGGTCAAGGGAGAGGGGGATGAGCGGGGGCCAAGAGGAGGGGCGGCAGGACGGGGGGGTGGGGGGGCAATGGGGCAGTGGGGGGGGGGGGGGTGCCCACGCGGGGGAGGGTTGGGTGGAAGGATCAGCGGGGGGAGGGGGGGTCACCCGAGGGATGGGGCCGGTCAGTGGAGGGGCGCGGGGGGGGGGGGGCCCAAAGGTATCCGGGACCCCTCCATCCCCTCCCCCTCGCCTCTGGGAACCCCCTTCCCCCCCCTCGCCCCCCCTTTCCCGGGTACCCCGGAGCTGGCCCCGCCCCCCGCCGCGGTTCCCCTCCCCCCTCCCGGCTCCGCCGCTGCCAAATTTGGGCGCTGAAGTCGCTGCGCTAAAAATAGGCGCAAAGGGCTAAAAATAGCGACGGGGCGGGGACGGCTGGGGGCTCCGGGGGGGGGAAGGGGGGTTCGGGGGCCTGGGGGGGTGCGGGGGGTCGGGAGGGGGTTGGGGGGGGGGGCTGAGGGCTCCGGGAAGGGGGAGGTGGGGGGGGGTTGGGGGGCCTGGAGGGGGGGTTCGGGGGGGGGGGGGTTGGGGGCCGGGGGGGTCGGGGGGGGGGGAGGGTTCAGGGGCCTGGGGGTTCCAGGGCGGGTGGGGGAAGGGGGAGGTTCAGGGGCTCCACGGGGGGTCGGGGGGGTTTGGGGTGCCTGGGTGCTCGGGGGGGGGGGGGGGGGGGCGGGGGGCACCCGACCACCTGGGTGCTCTTTGTAGGGGGTGGGGGGAAGACTCGGACACCCGGGATCCCCGCGCGGGGCGGGGGGGGGGGGGGGGGGGGGGAAGTCGTGGCCGTGGGTGTCGTGTCCCGTTCCCCCCACCCCCTCCCCCCGGACTCCTGGGTGTCCCCTCGGATGTGGGGGGGGTGGGAGGGTGTCCCCATCGTGTGTGTCCATGTCGCGTCCCGTGTCCCCCCCCTCCCCAACTCCGGGGTCCCCCCACTGCGGCCAGCGGGGGCGGTTTCCTTGGCAACGGCAGAGCCGCAACGGGGGGGGGGGGGGGGATGAAGGAGGATGAGGATGGAAATGGAGGAAGATGAAGGGGGGGGGAAGATGAGGAAGGAGAATGAAGATGAAGGAGGAGAGGCAGGGGAGATGAGGGAGGGAGGAGGATGAAGATAGGGATGGAGGAGGATGAAGATGGGGATGAAGGAGGATGAAGATGGGTAAAAAGGGGGGGTGAGGATGAGGAGGGAGAATGAAGATGAAGGACGATGGGAAAGAAGGGAGGTGAAGATGAGGAAGGAGAATGAAGGAGGAAGATGGGGGGGTGATGAGGAGGAGGGCTGGAGGATGAAGATTGGGAGGAAGGGGACAATGGAGGAGGAGGATGAGGAGGGATCCAGGTGGGGATTAAGGAGGATGAGGAAGGACGAAGATGGGGATGAAGGAGGGTGGAAAAGAAGGGGGGGGGGGTGAGGAGGGAGAAAGATGAAGGAAGGGGATGAGGAGGAAGGGGCATGAGGATGAGGAAGGAGAAAGGAGGATGGAGGAGGAGGATGGGGAAGAAGGGGCATGAGGATGAAGGAGGATGAGGATGGTGGACGGAGGGGCTGGGGATGAAGGTGGAGGATGAAGGAGGATGAGGAGGGGAACACACAAGGAGGGGCAGGAGGCCGAAGGCCCAACCACCCCGTGCTCCCATCACCATGGCAACAGGGTCCACCCCCCCCCAACCCCCCCCCCCCCCAAAAACACCCCACGAGGCTGAAGGAAAAAGACTTTTATTGGGGGGATCCCCCCAAAAACGGGGGGCAGGGGTGGGGGGCGAGGTCACTTCTTCTTCACCCCCTCCTCTTCCTCCTCGGCCATGGCTGCCTCCTGCTCCCGCCGCTGGCGCTGGAAGGCGGCGCAGTCCTCGGCCGTCAACCTGCGGGGGGTGGGGGGAGCACCCAGGGTCGGGGGGGGGCACCCAGGGGTGGGGGAGCACCCAGGGGTGAGGGTGGGCACCGACCCGGGGAGGGCGTCCCCAGGGCTTGGGGGGGGCACCCAGGGGTCTGGGGGGGGCGGAGCATGACACAGGGATGGGGACCCAGGTGTTGGGGGGGGGGCACCCAAGGGTGGGGGGGGGCATAGACACAGGGGGAGGGACCCAGGGGTGGGGGGGGGAACACCCAAGGGTGGAGGGGGGCAATGACCCAAGCGTTTGGGCTGGGGAGGACGGGGACCCAAGCATGGGTGGGGGGGCACCCAGATGTTGAGGGGGGCACCCAGGTTTTTTTTTGGGGGGGGAGGCAGGGACCCAGATGTCAGGGAAGGCACCCAGAGATCTGGGGGGGGGGGGACACCCAGGGGTCTGGGAGGGTACCTAGATGTTGGGGATGGGGGGCACCCGGGGGTGGGGAGGCACCCAGGGGTCCGGGGATGGGGGGGGGGGGGGGCACCCACCGGGGGACGACGCGGAGGCCGAGGCTGCGGGCGGAGCCCACCAGGGCACCCACCAGGGCGGGCAGGGGGGTCCCTCGAGCCGCCAGCGCCGGGTCCCGCTGCTTGGCCAGCGCCACCTCGTAGAGGTGCTTCAGGGACACCACCCCCACCTCCTCGTGCCCTGCAGGGGGGGGGACGACACCCACGGGTGTCCAGGGACCCCCCCCATCCCACCAACATCCCCCCCCAGGGCTGCCCGTGGGGAACCCCCTCCACCCACGAGGCACCCAATGGCCTGGAGATCACCTATGGGTGCCCTGAGACCTCCTCCCCCCCCAAACTACCCTGAGGCCCCCCCCAGCACCCACAACCCCCCCCCCAGCACCCCAAACTTCCCCCCCAATCCCTCCATGCACTCCCCAGCCCTGCAACCCCCCCAAAAAAACCACCCAGCACCCACAGACACCCCCCGTCACCTCTAACACCCCCCAGCCCTGAGACCCCCCGATCCCCCGCCCCCAGGCACCCCCACACCAGGGGAGCCCCATAGGCCCCCCCCCAGCACCCCCCAATTCTGGGAGCACCCTCAAATCCCCCCTCCAGGCACTTCTGAACCCCAGAATCCCCCCCCCAAAAAACATTCCTAAGCTCGTGGGGGGTGGGGTCCAGCCCCCCCAGCACCCCAGGACCCCCCCAGCACCCCAGGACCCCCCCCAGCGCCCCCTCACCGGGCCGGGCCGCCCCTTTCCGGACACCGGCAACGGCTTTGAGGAAGTACGAGGTGGGGGGGGGCCCGATGGTCAGGTCGTAGCTGCGGTCGGGCTGGGGGGGTAACGGGGGGGGGGGTCAGGGTGGGGGGCACCCACCTGGGGGGGGGGCACCCAATGAGGGGAGGGTGTCAATGGGGGGGGCACCCAATGGGGAGAGGGGGCACCCAATGGGGAGGGGAGGTGTCAATGGGGGGGGGCACCCAATGGGGAGGGGGGGCACCCAGTAGCGGGGGGGGTGTCAAGGGGGGCACCCAATGGGGAGGGGGGGTGTCAATAGGGGGGGGCACCCAATGGGGAGGGGGGGTGTCAATGGGGGGGGGCACCCAATGGGGAGGGGGGGCACCCAGCAGCGGGGGGGGTGTCAAGGGGGGCACACACCAAGGGTGGGTGCAATGGGGGGGGCACCCAATGGGGAGGGGGGGTGTCAATGGGGGGGGGGCACCCAATGGGGAGGGGGGGTGTCAATGGGGGGGGGCACCCAATGGGGGGGGGCACTCAATGGGGGGGGGAGCTTCAGCACCTTAGAGGAGGTGAATGGGGTTGGGGGAGCGGCAGCCCCGGGGGATGGGGGGTGCCCCGGGGTGGGCGGGGGGGGGTGTGAGCCGGTTCCGGGGGGGGGTCCCGGTGCCCCGGGGGGGGTGGGGGTGTCCCCGGAGACTCACGCGGACGAGCAGACGGACCCGCAGCGGGACCCCGGCCTTGATGTCCCGGGAGCGCTCGTTGAAATCCTGGCAGAAGGCGGCGATCGGGACCCCGCGCTGGGGAAGAACCGGACGGGTCGGGGAAAGGCCTGGACACCCCCCCCCCGCTTCCGGGGCACCGGGATCCCACCGCTAGGCCCCGGGACACCCCCTCACCCCCCGCTTCCCTTGGACCCGGCATCCCACCTGCCCCAGGACGGGCCCCAGCGGCGGCCCCGGGGCCGCCCCCCCCGCCGGGATGAGGGTCCGGAGCGGCCGCGGCACCGACCCGGCCCCGGGGCCGGAACCGGGACCCGATCGCGCCGCCCGCGCGGCCCGCGCCACCTTCGACATGGCCGCCGGGTCACGTGAAGAGGGAGCGAGGTCACGTGAGAAGGGACGGGACGGAGCCGAAGGGAAGGCGGAGCGGCGCACCCGCCCCGCCGGCATGTCACCCACCATATATGGTCGTGGAGGGGGCGGAGCCTGAGAAGCGGGGCGGGATCGGGGAGGCCCCTCCCACCCAGGGCCCCACCCTCGGAAGCCCCGCCCCCAGCCGCATAAGCCCCGCCCCCAGGGCCCCACCCTCGGGTCCTCCCGGTGTCCGGGGGGGGGAGGGGGCAGGTTGGGGGGTGGGGGGAGGGGGTTTATTGCCCCCCCCCACCTCCCCGCCCCTGCTGACGCGAGGCCCGCAGCCGCCGCAGCACCTCCTCCCGTGACCCCGCCCTGCGGGGGTCAGAGGTCAGAGGTCATGGGGGAGCACGGGAGAAACATACCCCTCCCCCCCATACACCCCCCCCAAAGGTCTCCCAGAAAGTTCCCACTGCCCCCCCCCCAGCACCCATGGGACCCCCAGCACCCAGAGCCCCCCCCCCAGCACCCAGAGCCCCCCCCCCCCGGCACCCATGGGACCCCCCCAGCACCCGCACCCCCCCCCAGCACCTCCCCAGCACCCTGACACCCCCAGCACCCAGAGCCCCCCCCCCCCCCGGCACCCATGGGACTCCCCCAGCACCCGCACCCTCCCCAGCACCCAGAGCCCCCCCTGGCACCCAGAGCCCCCTCCCCAGCACCCATGGGACCCCCCCCAGCACCTCCCCAGCACCCTGACCCCCCACAGCACCCCCCCCAGCACCCATAGCCCCCCCCCAGCACCCCCCCAGCAACCCCCCAGCACCCTGACCCCCCCCAGCACCCTGGCCCCCCAGCACCCCCCCAGCACCCCCCCAGCACCCTGACCCCCCCCGGCACCCACAGCCCCCCCAGCACCCATACCCCCCCCCAGCACCCCCAGCCCCCCCCAGCACACCCCCAGCACCCATGGGACCCCCCCAGCACCTCCCCAGCACCCTGACCCTCCCCAGCACCCCCCCAGCACCCATACCCCCCCCAGCACCCCCCCAGCACCCATAGCCCCCCCCCCCAGCAACCCCCAGCACCCTGACCCCCCCCAGCACCCTGACCCCCCCTGGCACCCTGACCCCCCCTGGCACCCACAGCCCCCCCAGCACCCCCCCAGCACCCAGACCCCCACCGGCTGCGGGCCCGCTCGTAGGCTGCTCTCAGCACTCGGTCCCTCTCGTCCAGGAAGGCGGCGTGAGCCCCCGCCACGTACCTTGGGGGGGGCAGCACCCAAAGGTGAGGGACCCCCCCCCCCCAGACCCTCTGCCCCCTGGGTGCCCCCCCCAAAATCCTTGGGTGCCTCCCCAAACTCCTGGGTGCCCCCCCAGAACCCTTGGGTGCCCCTCCCTGGATGCCAGGGCCCCCCTGCAGATATTGAGCCCCCCCCCCCCCCCGGGTCTCGGGGCCCCCCCCAGATATTGGGGTGTCCCCCCGTGTCCCCCCCCCAGATCTCGGGGTCCCACCTGTAGGCCAGGGCGTGGGCCGCCCCCCCCAGGGCACCCAGCAGCAGGACGAGTCCCAGCAGGCGGCGGCGGTGGGTGGGGGGGTGGGGGGGCCTGGGGGGGCGGAACTGGTCCCAGTACCGGCGGTTGGGGTCAGCCCTGGGGGAAGAACGGGGAGCACCCATGGGACCCCCAGGGACCCCCCAGCACCCATGGTCCCCCCCCAGCACCCATGGGACCTGCAGGGACCCCCCAGCACCCATAGGTTCCCCAGCCCCTCCAGCACCCATGGGACCCCCAGGGACCCCCCAGCACCCACAGGACCCCCCCTGTACCCCCCAGCACCCATAGGACCCCCAGGCACCCCCTAGCACCCATAGGTTCCCCAGTCCTCCCCAGCACCCATGGGACCCCCAAGGACCCCCCAAGGCACCCCCCAGGACCCATAGGTTCCCAGCCCCTACCCCCAGCACCCATGGGACCTCTCCTGTACCCCCCAGCACCCATGGTCCCCCCTGGCACCCATGGGACCCCCCAGGCACCCCCCAGCACCCGTAGGTTCCCCAGCCCCCCCCAGCACCCGTGGGACCCCCAGGGACCCCCCCAGGGACCCCCCCCAGCACCCATAGGTTCCCCAGCCCCCCCCAGCACCCACGGGACCCCCCCTCCCCGTTACCGTGGGGGGGTCTCCGTGCGGGGCGGGGCTCCCCCGTAGGTGGGCGTGGCTCGTGGGCGGGCCGTGGGCGGGGCGTGGCCGTGGGCGTGGCCGTGACTCAGGGCCCCGTAGGCCTCGGCCAGCAGCAGGAACCGCCCGTGGCGGGTGGGGTCCGTGGGGTCCCCGTCCGGGTGCACCTGGGGGGGGGGGGGACACGGACACGGGACACCGGGCACGCGGGCCCACGGGGGGTGGGGACACACCTCTCCTGCCCCCCAGTGCTCCCAGTGCCCTCCCAGTACCCACCAGTGCCCCCCCACTGCTCCCAGTACCCCCCAGTGCCCCCCATTATCCCCCAGTGCTCCCAGTGCCCTCCCAGTACCCACCAGTGTCCCCCAGTGCCCCCCTATTATCCCCCAGTGCCCCACCAGTGCCCCCCCCAGTACTCCCAGTGCTCACCCCCAGTAACCCCCCCAGTACCCCCCCATTATCCCCCAATGCCCCCCCAGTGCCCCCCCAGTGCTCCCAGTATCCCCCCAGTGCCCCCCCAGCACCCCCAATGCCCCCCCAGTGCCCCCCCAGTGCTCCCAGTATCCCCCCAGTGCCCCCCCAGCACCCCCAATGCCCCCCCAGTGCCCCCCCAGTGCTCCCAGTATCCCCCCAGTGCTCCCAGTATCCCCCCAGTGCCCCCCCAGTGCTCCCAGTATCCCCCCAGTGCCCCCCCAGTACCTCCTTGCAGCGGGCCAGGAAAGCTGCGCGGATCTCAGCGGGTGACGCCTCGGGCCGTACCCCCAGCACCTCATAGGGGTCCCGTGGCCCCTCCCTGTGGGGGCACCCATGGGTGGGGGGGTTCCAGGGGTGGGGGGGAACCCGTGGGTGCAGGGGGAGACCCGGGGGCGGTGGAGGGATGGGACCCGGGGGTGTCAGGGGACCACCCATGGGTGCTGGGGGGGGACCCAGGGGGGCACCCATAGGTGCTGGGGGGACACAGGGGTGCAGGGGCCACCCATGGGTGCTGGGGGAAACCCAGTGGGGCACCCATGGGTGCTGGGGGGGGCCTCAGGGGGGCTGGGGAGGACCCGGGGGGCACCCATGGGTGCTGGGGGGGGCAGGGGGCTCAGGGGGCTACCCATGGGTGCTGGGGGGGGGGCTCAGGGGGGCACCCATGGGTGCTGGGGGCTCTCACCGTGTGCAGAGGCCGCGGCGGCTCCGGAGCGGGGGCGGAGGGGCGGCCCAGGGCTCGTCAGCCCCAATTAGCGCCCCGCGCTTCATTAACGCTGAACTCACAATTAACCTCTCATTAACCTTTAATTAGTGCTTAACCGCCAGGATTTGACTGCTAAAGGACTGAAAGGCAGCGGCCGCTCTTAATTACCGTTAATTAGGCCTTTAATTACAATTAATGGCGAGGCAGGACGAGCTCCTCGTCCCGATGGAGAAATTAATTAATGCCGGATATTAATTCATTTTCTCTTAAGCCTTAATTAACAGCTGATAGCGGCGGGCCCGACCCCGCCCCGTCCACCCGGCCCACCTGCACTAATTAATGCTAATTAACCCTAACTAACGCTAATGAATCCCCCCGAGCACAAATTAACCCCAATTAACACTAATTAACCTCTAATTAACCAATGAGTGGCCGCTCCGCAGAGCTGACACGCCGCTTCATGCTAATGAGATGCTAATTAGAGTCAGGCAAGAAGAAGGCGCTTAATTATGGCTAATTAACGGGGGGTTAATAAGACCACCCCCCGGGGCTCGGCCGTTACCATGGCAACCCCGCGCCGCCGCCATTCACCGCCGCCTTCCGCTTCCGGCGGCGGAAGCTCACGTGACCGGAAAAGCACTAGTGGCATAGTCCCCGCCCCTTCCGCTCTGAGGGGGCGGTCACGTGGCTCCGCGCTTGCGCATTGCGAGCCAGGCGGGATGGCGGCGGAGGTGAGGGGGGGCCCGGGGGGGGTTTGGGGGGGCCCGAGGGAGTGGGGGGGACCCGGGGGGGGGCTGTGAGCTTGGGGGGGCCCTTGTGGGGTGGGGGGGGAGCCTGAGGGGAGACACCCAGCTTGGGTGGGGGCCCCTGTGGGGTGGGGGGGGCCCTGTGGGGTGGGGGGGGCCCTTGGGTGGGGAGTTGGGGGACCCCTGTGGGGTGAGGGGGGCTGGGGGGGGACTTGGGGGGCCCCTGTGGGGTGGGGGGGCCCTTGGGTGGGGGATTGGGGGGCTCCTGTAGGGTGGGGGGGGCCCTATGGGGTGGGGGGGCCCTTGGGTGGGGGATTGGGGGGCTCCTGTGGGGTGGGGGGGCCCTGTGGGGGTGCCCATGACTTTGTTGGGGTCCCCGTTGTCATATCAAAGGGGCCAGTGATGTCATTGGGGCGCTGATGACCTCACGGGGGTGCCCGTGAACCTGTTGGGGTGTGGGGGGGGGTGAGGCCGTGGGGGTGCCCGGAGTCATGTCGGGGGGTGAGTGAGGTCATTGGGGTGCTCATGGCCATGTTGGGGTGCCCGTGACCTCATCTGGGTGCCCATGACCTCATCTGGGTGCGGGTGACCGCATGGGGTGGTGGTGACCCTTTGGGGGGTGCCGATGGCCATGTTGGGCTGGTGATGACCTCGTTGGGTCGTCGATGACCTCATCGGGGTGAGGGTGACCCTGTGGAGCGGGGTGACCCTTTGGGGGGTGCCCATGGCCCTGTTGGGTTGTCGATGACCTCATTTGGTTGTCGATGACCTTGTTGGGTGGTTGATGACCTCCCTGGGGTGGGGTGATCTTTGGGGGGGTGCCCATGGCCATGTTGGGTTGTCGATGACCTCGTTGGGTTGTCGATGACCTCATCGGGGTAGAGTGACCCCGTGGAGTGGGGTGACCCTCGGGGGTGCCCATGACCTCCTTGGGCTGTTGACGACCTCGTTGGGCTGTTGATGACCTCGTCGAGTAGTTGACGACCTCGTTGGGTCGTCGATGACCTCATCGGGGCGGGGTGACCCTTGCCGGGGCGCTGACGGTGCTGCGTGTCGCCCAGCTGTGGGGCTGGGTGCTGGCGCTGGCGCTGGCGCTGGCGGCGGAGCCGGGGCGCAAGGTGCAGATCGGGGTGCGGCGGCGGCCGGAGGCCTGCGGGGTGCGATCCCGCCGGGGGGACCTGCTCCACATGCACTACACGGTACTGGGAGCACTGGTTTGGACTGGGAGGGACTGGGAGAGCGTCAGGGAGGGCCTGGGTGTGCATACGACAGTCTGGGGGGTTACTGGTTTGGACTGGGAGAGGCTGGGAGGGGGCTGGGGGGAGTCCTGGGTGTGCACAGGAGGGCTTGGGGGGTTACTGGTTTGGACTGGAAGGGACTGGGAGGGGGCTGGGGGGAGTCCTGGGTGCGTACAGGAGGGCTGGGGGGGGGTGACTGGTTTGGACTGGGAGGGACTGGGAGGGCACGGGGGAGAGGCTGGGTGTGCACACGAGGGTCTAGGGGGGACTGATTTGGACTGGTTTGTACTGGGAGGGACTGGGGGGAGCTGGAGAGGGGTGGCCTGGGAGAAGGGAGAAAATCCTGTCCATAATGGGAGCACTGGTTCGTACTGGTTCGTACTGGTTTGTACTGGTTCGAAGCCCATTTATAGGGAGGGGCTGTTCTGGGAAAGGGGAGTTCTACTGGTTAACGTGGGGTTTCACCGCTTCCTACTGGTTTGCGGTGGTCCATACTGGTCCATACTGGTCCGTACGGGTTTGTACTGGTCCATACTGGTCTGTACTGGTCGCAGGGTCACCTGGAGGACGGCTCCCAGTTCGA
The DNA here is from genome assembly GCF_028858705.1 of Grus americana. Lineage (NCBI taxonomy): Eukaryota > Metazoa > Chordata > Aves > Gruiformes > Gruidae > Grus > Grus americana. The sequence continues at coordinate 286,767 of NC_072886.1, read as the reverse complement.
CAGCAGCCTGAGCCGGGACCAGCCCTTCGTCTTCTCGCTGGGCACCGGGCAGGTCATCAAGGGCTGGGACCAGGGGCTGCTGGGGTAGGGACCGGGGGGCACCCAAGGGTGCTGGGGGGGCACCCAAGGGTGCGGGGGGACCCAAGGGTGGTGGGAGGGCACCCAAGGGTGGTGAGAGGGGGACCCAAGGGTGCAGGGGGGAATCCAAGGGGGAGGGGCACCCAAGGGTGGGAGGGGACCCAAGGTGGGAGGGCACCCAAGGGTGGTGGTGGGGCACCCAAGGGTGCAGGGAGGGAATCCAAGGGTATGGGAGGAACCCAGCATGGGGGCACCCAAGGGTGCGGGGGGGGTGTCACCCAAGGGTGTGGGGGATGACCCAATGGTGTGGTGGGGCCCTGGCATGGGGGCACCCAAAGGTGGGGAGGGAGCACCCAAGGGTGCAGGGGAGGGCCCAAGGGTGCAGAAAGGACCCCAAGGTTGGAGGGGCACCCAAGGGTGCAGGGGGCACCCAAGGGTGCGTGGGGTCCCTGGCTTGAGGGGGCACCCAAGGGTGCAGCGGGTGACCCAGGGATTGGAGGGGGACACTCGGTGTCGGGGGGGGGGGGGCACCCATGGGTGCAGGGGGGGACCCCGATGTCGGGGCACCCCTGACCCCCCCCCACCCCCCCAGGATGTGTGAGGGGGAGAAGCGGAAACTGGTGATTCCTCCAGAGCTGGGTGAGCCCCAAAACGGGGGGGACCCCAAAACTGGGGGGGAACCAGGGAGGGACCCCAAAACACAGCGGGCTGAGGGGGGCACCCTAAAAATGGGGGAACCCCCAAAAAGGGGGAGCAGAAACATGGGGGGCACCTGAAATGTGGGGGGGGCATAAATTTGGGGGATTGGGGTGCCCCCCTTTTAGGGGGTGTTGGGAGACCCCACAATAGGGGGGACCCCCCCTCCTTGGGGAGAAGAATTTGGGGGGAAACCCCTCAATATCGGGGTCCCTGCGGGGGTGTCCCCAATCTTGGGGTGCAGCCACCCCCCCATGACACCCCATTTGCCCCCAGGTTACGGGGACCGCGGGGCCCCCCCAAAAATCCCAGGTGAGCTCTGACCCCCCCCTCGGGATTTGGGGGGGGCTGCAGGGGGGGAAGAGGGGTTTGGGGGTCCAGGGTGGGTTTTTGGGGTGAAAATGAGGAATTTTGGGGGTTCAGAGGGGAGTTTGGAGGGGGAAATGGGGGATTTGGGGGTTCCAGGTGGGGTTTTTGGGGTGGAAATAGGGGATTTGGGGGTTCCAAGTTAGAGTTTGGGGCTGGAATTACAGATTTGGGGGTTCAAGGGAGGTTGGAGGAGTCCAGGGTGGGGTTTTGGGGTGAAAAAGAAAGATTTAGGGGTTCGGGGGGGGATGAGGAAGGTCCAGGGTGGGGTTTTAGGGTGAAAATGAGGAATTTGGGGGTTCAGGGGCTGCTGACTCCCCCCTTTTTGGGCAGGGGGGGCCGTGCTCATCTTCGAGGTGGAGCTGCTGAAGATCGAGCGGCGGCCGGAGCTCTGAGGGGGGGGTCCCCCCCCAGCCCCCCAAAATCCAGGGGGGTGTCATCCCCCCCAAAAAATCACCAGTGAACCCCGAAATGGCAAAGTTCCGTTTATTAAATCCATATAAAAACAACCCCAAAAAGTCAGCCAAGAATTTAAAAAAAAACCTAAAAAAAACCCCCCAAAATTCTCCCTCCCTACCCCCCCCATTTCGGGGACCCCAAAATCCCCCCAGGGGCCCCCCCAAAAAAAATCACCCGAGGGGACCCCAACCCCCCCCCCCCGGGGCCCCCCCAAAACTGGTGGAGGGGGATTGCTGGGGGGGGGGTGTGTGTGATTATCGCTGCAGGGGGACCCCAAAATTGGGGGGTCCTTGGTATCGGGGGGGTTCCCCCCCATGCTGGGGGGGGTCCCTGGAATTGGGGGGTCCCCCAAAATCGGGGGGGGGTGCGTCACTTCTTCTGGGGGGTGTTGAGCTTCTGCATCCCCCGGATCTTCTCCAGCAGGTCACCGACGAACGCCTGGGGAGGGGGTGCGGGGGGTCAGGGGGGGTCCCCCAAAAATAGGGGACCCGAGGGTCCCCCTCCCCCCCAAAAAAGGGCCCAGGTGTCCCCCATCCCCCCCCCCAAGAAAAGGGGGACCCCCCCCCTCCCCCCTCCCCAAAAAGGGGACCCAGGTGTTTGGGTGCCCCCCCCAAAGAGGGGACCCAGGTGTGTCATGAGCCCTTCCCCAAAAAAGGGGGATCCCCCCAAAAGGTACCCATGCCCCCCAAAAAAGGGGGGACCCCCCCCTCACCTCTGTGGGCTTGTAACAGTCAACCAGGATCTCCTGGGGGTGAAAAAAAGGGGGGGTCAGGGGGGGTCTGAGCCCCCCCAAACCCCAGGGGGGCCCCCCCAAAGTCCAAGGGGGCCCCTCAGGCTCCCACAGTGCCCCCCCCCCTTTTCCCTGCCCAGGTTTTGGGGTCCCCCCCTCAATTTTAAGACGCAACCCCCCCAAATTTGGGGGAACCCTATTGTCGCTTCACACCCAGATTTTGGGGGTACCCCCCCACATTCCAACCCCCCCTTAAATTTTGGGGACTCCCCAAGGTGTCACCCTCCCCCCCAAAAAAACCCCACCCTTGGGGGACCCCAAAATGAAGGGGGGCACCCCGAAACTTCAGGAACCATCGATAGCCATGACCCTGCCTGCCTGGGGTTTGGGGGGGAAATCCCTGGATTTTGGGGGCCCCCACCGGGGGTTCCTGCGGTTTGGGGGACCCCCCCAGGTTTGGGGGACCCCCCCAGGGGTTTTGGGGGGACCCCCCCAGGGGTTTTGGGGGGACCTGGACGCGGGCGCTGCGGTCCCCGTCGCTCTCCATGTCCAGCAGCTCGTCCACGTCGATCTCCAGCTCGGGGATCTCCTCCTCCTGGGGGGGGGAACCCCGAAATCAGGTGGGGGGGCCCCCCAAAAAAGAGGCCCCGCCCCCTCGCAAAGGAGCATGGGAAGGGACAGGCCCCTCCCCTGGGGGGGGGGTCCCGGTACCGGGGGATTGGGGGGGGTCAGGAGGGTTCAGGGGGGTCCCCGGTACCGGGGGATTTGGGGGTCCCGGGATGGGGCGGGGTCACCGGGGATGGGGGGGGGGGGGGGGGGGCCGGGGGTTCCCGGTACCGGTACCCGGCAGTCGTAGAGCGCCGTTAGCTGGGCCAGGATCCACTCCTCCAGGTGCAGCCGTTTCCGTAGCTCCCGCCGGTCGTAACGGACCGTCACCTTCCCCTGCCGCCGGCCCGGGGCCTCCTCCGCCGTTTCCCCCGCCGCGAAACATACGCGGGGCCCGGTCCCGCCGCTCGAACCCGGCCCGGCGGCGGCAACGGGGGGAACCGCGGGGGGACCCGGGCCGCCGCACGGCGCCGCCATGCCGGTACCGGCCGCGCCGGAAGCGGCCACACCCCCCCGCGTTGGTCCCGCCCCCTCCCTCCGGTACCGCTTCCGCTTCCGGGGCGCTCGGGCCGCCGCCGCCGCCGCGCGCCCCTTTGTGCCGCCGTCGCGCTGGGACACGCCCCCGCCCCCCCCTCCGGGCGCTAAGCCACGCCCACTCAAAAGCAGCTCGTTAACCTCCGCCCCCTTAAAGCGGCAACGGCGTGTGCATGGCGAACGGGCCCACCCTTGTTCTTAAACGGGCCGCGCCGCTCTTCTCTACGTACCGCCTTCCCGCTCCTCCGCCTCGCCGTGGCCCCGCCCCCTCTGCCGTGGCCCCGCCCCCTCTGCCGTGGCTCCGCCCCTTCTGTAGTGACCCCGCCCCCCGCCGTGGCCCCGCCCCTTCTGCCGTGGCCCCGCCCCTCCGCAGCGATGGCGGCGCCGCGCCCGGTCCTGGCTCCGCTCCCGTTGGAGCCGCCGCGGGTCCCGGAGATGATGGTGCGGGGCAGCAAGTTCATCCGCTGGGACGAGGTGAGCGGGGAACCGGACACCCCACACACCGCACCCCCGGGACCCCCCCACCGGGACACTACCGGGACACCCCAACCCCCCCCCCCGGGTCCCCCCCAAATCTCCCTCGATCCCCCCCCCCCCGAACCCCTCGAACCCCCCCGGACCCCCCAACATCCCCCTCCCCGACCCCCCCCGGGACCCTCCCGGAACAGCCCCCCCCCCCTCCCGCATCCCCCCCCCAAATCTCCCTCGATTCCCCCCCCGGGACCCCCCGGACCCCTCCAGGACCCCCCCAAATTTCCCCAACCCCACCTCAAAACCCTCAGAGGGGCCCCCAAACCAGAGCCCCCCCCCAAATCCCCCCCCACCCCCGAATCACCCCCAAACCCTCCCTGAAGCCTTAAAGACCCCCCCCCAAAGTCCCGTGTCCCCCCCCCGAGAGCCCCCAACCCCACCTCAAAACCCTCTAAGTGCACCCCAAAAGTTTTCATGGGGACCCAAAGCCCCCCCAAACCCAGCCGAGAGCCCCAGAACCCCCAAATTGCCCCCCAAAACTCACCTGAACCCCCTGAAATTGCCCCCCAAAATTCTTCAAATTTCCCCCAAATCCACCCGGAACCCCTCAAATTTCCCCCAACCCCCCCCCCAAAACCCCCCCATTTCCCACCCCCCCCCCCAAACTCTCCGAGGGCCCCCCCCAAACCCCTAAATAACCAAGTCACCCCCAAAACCACCCAGGGAACCCCGAGACACCCCAAATCCCCCCCAAACTAACCCAGACCCCCCCCAATTCTCCCCCCAACCCCCCCGCTGAGCCCCCCAACATCCTCCTGGCACCCCCCAACCCCCCCCGGCACCCCCAGCCCCCCCTGAATTGTTCCAAGCCCCCCCCAGCCCCCCAAAACCACCGCACAGCCCCCCCAATCCATCAAGGATCACCCCAATATTGAGACCCTCACCCCCTTTTCTCCCCCCCCCCAATTTTGCCCCCCCACCCCCCCCCCCCCCGTGACCCGTTTTCCAGACCTGTCACAAAACCGTCCCCGTTTTGGGGACAGAAAGTGGGAAATTGGGTCCTCCCACAGGGCATTTTTTTTTTCAGGGGGACCCCCCTCTAGCCCCCCCCAAATTTCACCCCAATTTTCCCTCCTTCAACAATGTGGAAGGGGGGGGGGGGCAGCCTGGGTCCCTTGGGGGGGGGTGGGGGACCTGGTACCCCCCCAAATTTAAGAGGTTCCCCCAAATTTAAGAGATTCCGTCCAATTTAAGGGGGGGACCCCCCATTTAGGGCATGGCCCCCCCATTTTTGCCTCTTGTCCCCCCCTTTTCCGGGGGGGTAAATGACTTTATGGGGGTCAAAGTCCCCAGGGAGGAGCTGCCCCACCCACGTCGTGACCCCAGGATTTTGGGGGGGGGGGGTGTCCCTGGGATATTTTTGGGGTCCCTGGGGGTTTTGGGGGTCCTTGCGAGTCCCTGGGTTGGTTTTGGGGGGGTTCCCTGGCTGGTTTTGGGGGTCTCTGGGGGGGCTCCTTTGGTAGATTTGGGGGGTTCCTGGGATATTTTGGGGTCTGTGGGGGTGTCTGTGTGGTTTTCGGGGTTCCCAAGGGGGATTTTGGGGTCTGGGGGGGGTTTGGGGGTCCCTGGGTGGTTTTGGGGGGCACATGGGAGGTGTTGGGGTCCTTGGAGGGGGGGGGGTGTCCCCCAGGTAATTTTGGGGTCCCTGGTGCAGGGAAACGGGGAGGGGGGGATTTGTGGGGAGGGATTGGGGGGTGCTGGGAGGGTTTTGGGGGGTCGTGGGGGGAATTGGGGGGTGCTCAGGGAGTTTTGGGGACACCCCCCCCAGGAACCGGCCACCCGCACCCTGGTGACGCTGCGCGTCGACCCCGACGGCTTCTTCCTCTACTGGACCGGCCCCAGCATGGTGAGGGGCACCCCAAAACCTGACACCCCCCTGAACCCCCAAATCCCCCCCCAAAACCCCCTGACCTCCCCATATTCCCCCCCCAGTCACCCCAGAATCCCTCCTAGGGACCCCAATAGAGCCCCCCAACCCCCCCCCCAAATCCTGGTGCCCCCCCAAATTCCCCCCGGGCCCATGTAGGGATCCCCAATTCCCCACGGACCTTTGGGGGATCCCAGCCCCCCCCAACCCCCCCTCGAGACCCCCCAAATCCCCCCAGTGCCCCCCCAAACCCCCCCCGGGACCACCCAGGCCCCCCCAAATTGCCTTCAAGACCCCCCCAAATCCATCCAGGACTCCTTGGCCCCCCCAAATCCCCCCCCCAAGATCCCCAAAATATCCCCTGTGACCCCCAAATCCCCCAGAGAGCCCCCCCAGGGTCCCCAACCCCCCTCCCCCACCCCCGGACCCCCCAAATTGCCCCAGGCGCGCGCCCCCCCCCCCCCGGAAGCCTTCGGCCTCCTCCCGCCTTTATCAGCCCGGACGCCCGGGGGGGGGATGGGGGGGGTAGGGGTGGTCCTTCGCCCCTCCCCCCCCCGGGGTGCGCTTTCCCACGCCCCTCCCCCCCCAGCTCCTTCCGGAAATGTCCCCTCCCCCCCCCCGCCCCTCCCCCGCTGCGGAAACGGCCCCGGACGCCTGGGTCTATGGGGGGGAGGGGGGGCACCCCCTGACCCTTTTGGGGGGGAGGGGCACCCCCAATCCCTGGGTCCCTTTGGGGGGGGAGGGGTCCCCCTGGGGGGGAGGGGCACCCCCTGATGTTTTGGAGGGGGGGAGGGATCCCTGGGGGGGGAGGGGCACCTCCTGACCCTTTTGGGGGGGGGAGGGGCAGCCCTGACCCTTTTGGGGAGGGGGAGCAGCCCTGACCCTTTTTGGGGGGGAGGGATCCCTGGGGGGGGGAGGGGTAGCCCTGACCCTTTGGGGGGGGAGGGATCCCTGGGGGGGGAGGGGCAGCCCTGACCCTTTTTTGGGGGGGAGGGGCAGCCCTGACCCTTTGGGGGGGGAGGGATCCCGGGGGGGAGGGGCAGCCCTGACCCTTTTTTGGGGGGGAGGGATCCCTGGGGGGGGAGGGGCAGCCCTGACCCTTTTTTGGGGGGGAGGGATCCCTGGGGGGGGAGGGGCAGCCCTGACCCTTTTTTGGGGGTCTCCCCGCAGGAAGTTGACCTGCTGGACATCAGCGTCATCCGTGACACGCGCACGGGGCGCTACGCCCGGGTGCCCAAGGTGAGGCGGGGGGGGACACACACGCGCACCGGGAGACCCTACAATAACAAACTGGGGGGGGGGACACACACGGACCCTGCGGGATTCTGGGAGACCCTACAATAACAAACCCCAGCTTGGGGGGGGGGGGGCGGGGGGAGCCCGTAGGGTGGTGGGAAATCCTACGTAAACACGGGAGACCCTACAATAACAAACCAGAGTGGGGGGTCCCGCGGGACCCTGGGAGACCCTGCGTAAACACGGGAGACCCTACAATAACAAACTGGAGGGGAGGGGTCCCACAGGGCCCTGGGAGACCCTGCGTAAACACGGGAGACCCTACAATAACAAACTGGAGGGGAGGGGTCCCGCGGGACCCTGGGAGACCCTGCGTAAACACGGGAGACCCTACAATAACAAACTGGAGGGGAGGGGTCCCACAGGGCCCTGGGAGACCCTGCGTAAACACGGGAGACCCTACAATAACAAACTGGAGGGGAGGGGTCCCACAGGGCCCTGGGAGACCCTGCGTAAACACGGGAGACCCTACAATAACAAACCAGAGTGGGGGGTCCCGCGGGACCCTGGGAGACCCTGCGTAAACACAGGAGACCCTACAATAACAAACTGGAATGGGGGGTTGTGGAGGACCCTGGGAGACCCTGCGTAAACACAGGAGACCCTACAATAACAAACCAGAGTGGGGGGTCCCACAGGGCCCTGGGAGACCCTGCGTAAACACGGGAGACCCTACAATAACACACTGGAGGGGAGGGGTCCCACAGGACCCTGGGAGACCCTGCGTAAACACGGGAGACCCTACAATAACAAACCAGAGTGGGGGGTCCCGCGGGACCCTGGGAGACCCTACGTAAACACGGGAGACCCTACAATAACAAACCAGAGTGGGGGGTCCCACAGGGCCCTGGGAGACCCTACGTAAACACGGGAGACCCTACAATAACAAACTGGAGGGGAGGGGTCCCGCGGGACCCTGGGAGACCCTGCGTAAACACGGGAGACCCTACAATAACAACTGGGGGAGGGCACGCTGTAAAACGGGGGGGGACATCTCGGAGACCCTACAATAACAACCAGGGGGGAGGTGCTGGGGAGATCTTGTTTTGGGGTGCTGGGGGGGGTGGGTGCTCCTTCTGGGGGTGCTGGGTGCCCTTTTTAGGGGTGCTGAGTGCCCCTTTTTAGGGGTGCCGTGGGTGCTGGGTGCCCCTTTTGGGGGTGCTGTGGGTGCTGGGTGCCCTTTTAGGGGTGCTGGGTGCCCCTTTTGGGGGTGCCGTGGGTGCTGGGTGCCCCTTTTGGGGGTGCTGGGTGCCCCTTGAGGTGCTGGGTGCCCTTTTTAGGGGTGCTGAGTGCCCCTTTTTAGGGGTGCTGTGGGTGCTGGGTGCCCTTTTAGGGGTGCTGGGTGCCCCTTTTGGGGGTGCTGGGTGCCCCTTGGGGTGCTGGGTGCCCCTTTTGGGGGTGCTGTGGGTGCTGGGTGCCCTTTTAGGGGTGCTGGGTGCCCCTTTTGGGGGTGCTGGGTGCCCCTTGGGGTGCTGGGTGCCCCTTTTGGGGGTGCTGTGGGTGCTGGGTGCCCTTTTAGGGGTGCTGGGTGCCCCTTTTGGGGGTGCTGTGGGTGCTGGGTGCCCCTTTTGGGGGTGCTGGGTGTCCCTTTTTTGGGGGTGCGGGTGCCCCTTGGGGTGCTGCCTGTGTATTTTGGGGTGCCGGGCGCTCCACAGCGAGTTATTTGGGGGATGGGGGGGGGGGGGTTTGCTGGGTGCTCCCGGGGGGGGGGGGGGGGAGCAGAGCAGGGGCACCCATGGGTGCTGCCCGCGCAGGACCCCCGGACGCGGGAGGTGCTGGGTTTTGGGGACCCCGGGGGACACCCCCAGGAGCGGCTGCTCACCGTGGTGCACGGCCCCGACATGGTCAACGTGGCTTTTCTCAACTTCGTGGCCGTCCAGGACGACGTCGCCAAGGTGGCACCCATGGGTGCTGGGGGGGGGCGGGACTTGGGGGGCCCTTTTGGGGAGCTGGGGGAGCCCCTGTTGGGGGGGGGTGGGGGGTGGCGGCTGGGTGGGTTTTGGGTGGGGGGGACTCTGGGGGGGGTTGGGGGGCTCTGGGTGCCCACTTGAGGGTTCCTGGGGGTGTTGGGGGGGGCTCTGGGTGCTTTTTTTGGGGTGCAGGGGGGCTGTGGGTGCCACTATTGGGGTCTCTTGGTGGGTTTTGGGGGTCCCTGGGAGCTTTGGGGGGGTCCTTGGGGGTGTTGGGGGGGCTCAGGGTGCCCTTTTTGGGGTGCAGGGGGGCTGTGGGTGCCACTATTGGGGTCTCTTGGTGGGTTTTGGGGGTCCCTGGGAGCTTTGGGGGGGTCCTTGGGGGTTTTGGGGGGTCCCCGGGCGTGTTGAGGGGGCTCAGGGTGCCCTTTTTGGGGTGCAGGGGGGCTGTGGGTGCCACTATTGGGGTCTCTTGGTGGGTTTTGGGGGTCCCTGGGAGTTTTGGGGGGTCCTTGGGGGTTTTGGGGGGTCCCCGGGGGTCTTGGGGGGCTCAGGGTGCCCTTTTTGGGGGGCTGGGGGAGCCCCTATTGGGGGTCGTGGGAGTTTTGGGGGGTCCCCGGGGGGTTTTGGGGGGTCCCCGGGTGCCTATTTTTGGGGTGCTGGGGGGGGGGTTGTGGAGTTTCTGGGGGGTCCCTGGGAAATCTGAGGCTCTTTGGGGGGGGGGGGGGGTGCGTCCCCCTGGGCTGGATTTTGGGGGTGCTGAGGGCACCCCGGTGGTTTTTGGGGGGCTCCCCCCCCCCCAGGTGTGGACGGACGAGCTGTTCAAGCTGGCGACCAACATCCTGGCGCGCAACGCCTCCCGCAACACCTTCCTGCGCAAAGCGTGCGTCCCCCAAAACCCCCCCCGCACCCCAAAACCCCCCCCGCACCCCAAAACCACCCCCGCACCCCAAAACCCCCCTTTGCCCCCCCCAAACCCCCCTTTGCCCCCCCCAAAACTACCCCACGGTCCCTCCAAACGCCTCCTGTGCCCCCAACCCCACCCCCTGGCCCCCCCGATATCCTCCCCCCCCCCACCCCAAAACCTTCCTGGGGTCCCCCCAAAACCTCCCCACATCTTTCGGGGTGCCCCCCCCTAAAAAAAAAAAGTGGGGTGTCGGGGGCTCCCCTCAACCCCGCGTTCCACCCCCCCCCAGGTACACGAAGCTGAAGCTGCAGGTGAACCAGGACGGGCGAATCCCCGTGAAAAAGTGAGTGACCCCCCCAAAAATTTGGGGGTTCCCCCCCTAAAATAGGTCCCTCAAATTTGGGGGACCCCCCCGCAGAATACCCCATATTGCACCCCAAAATTTGGGGTATACCCCCCCCGCCATTTCAGCCTCACCCCGTTCTTGGCATTCCTTTGCTGTTTTGGGGCTCCCCCCAGTTTTTGGGGGTTCCCCCAGTTTTTGGGGGAGCCCTTTTTGGGACCCTCTGAAGTTTTGGGGTGCCCCCCCTTAAAACTTTGGGGTTCCCCCCCCAGCATCCTGAAGATGTTCTCGGCCGACAAGAAGCGGGTGGAGACGGCGCTGGAGTCCTGCGGCCTCAGCTGCAACCGGGTACGGCTCCCCCCCCCCCCCAAAAAATTAGGGGGTCCCCCAAATTTTTTGGGGGGCTCTGAACTTCCCCTGGCGCCTCCCCCCCCCCAGGGTCCCCCCAAAAGTCCCGTCATCCTCATGTTGTGCCCCTCTCCCCCCCATTTCAGGGTCCCCCCCTGAATTATTGAGCCTCTGAGGGTTTTGGGGGGGCTCCCTGGGACCCCCTAAAATTCTTGGGGTGCCCCCCCACCCTTCGGTGCCCCCCGAAACCCTCCGTGTCCCATCCCCCCCCCCAAATCTTTATTGGGGTTCCCCAAGATCCTTCCAAAATTATTGAGGTCCCCCAATGCCCTCACGGAGGTTTTGGGGTGCCCCAGTGGCATTTGGGGGGGTCCGCTGCCCCCCCAACCCTCAGTGTACCCCAATTTCCCCAACTTTAGGGTCCCCCCATAATTTCGTGTCGTCCCCCCCCCCCAAATTTCAACTTCCCCTTTATTTCCGTCCCCGTTTTATTTTGGGGGTCACTTTTCGGGGCGCCGACACAATTTTCGGGGTGCAGCCGCTATTTTGGGGGGGGGGGTTCAGCCACCATTTTTTGGGGGTTCAGCCACCGTTTTTTGGGGCGCAGCCGCCATTTTCCGGGGGGTGCTGCCACCGCGTCAACTCCGTGGGTCCCACCGAGATTTTTGGGGGCCTCCGAAGTGGTTTTGGGGGAGACTTGAGGGGCTGGGGGGGGGGGGGGTGTGGTGTGTGGAGATTGTTGGGGGCCCCCCCTTAAATTTTTGGGGTGCCCCCAGAGCGAGGCGATCCCCCCTGAGGAGTTCACCCTCGACACCTTCAGGCGGTTCCTGAGCAAGCTCTGCCTGCGCCCCGACATCGACAAGATCCTCCTCGAGATGTGAGTCACCCCCCCCAAAAATCCTCCTCGTTTTGGGGGTGCAGGGCGGCGTGAGGGCGAGGGGAAGGGTTTTGGGGTGCCCTGAGGGTTTTGGGGTGCCCCTGACCCCCCGATTTAGTTATGGGGAGCCCCCAGGAGCAGGTTGGGGTCCCACAGGGCTGGTTGCCACCATGAGTTCCTTGCGGATTTTGGGGTGCTCCCTTGAATCGTTGGGTTCTGCTGAAGGTTTTGGGGTTCCCTTGGGTGTTGTGGGTGCCCTGAGGGTTTTGGGGTGCCCTGAGGGTTTTGGGGTGCCCCTGACACCCCCATTGTGGGTTTGGAGATGGTTGGGGTCCCACAGGGCTGGTTGCCACCATGAGTTCCTTGCGGATTTTGGGGTGCTCCCTTGAATCGTTGGGTTCTGCTGAAGATTTTGGGGTTCGCTTGGGTGTTATGGGTGCCCTGAGGGTTTTGGGGTGCCCCTGACACCCCCGTTGTGGGTTTGGAGATGGTTGGGGTCCCACAGGGCTGGTTGCCACCATGACCTCACTCCCTTATACCGTTGGGTTCTGCTGAAGGTTTTGGGGTTCCCTTGGGTGTTATGGGTGCCCTGAGGGTTTTGGGGTGCCCTGAGGGTTTTGGGGTGCCCCTGACCCCCCGATTTAGTTATGGGGAGCCCCCAGGAGCAGGTTGGGGTCCCACAGGGCTGGTTGCCACCATGAGTTCCTTGCAGATTTTGGGGTGCTCCCTTGAATCGTTGGGTTCTGCTGAAGGTTTTGGGGTTCCTTTGGGTGTTACGGGTTCCCTGAAAGTTTTGGGGTGCCCCTGACCCCCCCATATTTTTTTTTTTCTTCGTTAGCGGGGCGGCGGGAAAACCTTACGTCAGCCTGGAGCAGCTGCGGGAGTTCGTGAACACGCGGCAGCGCGACCCCCGCCTCAACGAGGTCCTTTTCCCCCCGCTGAGCCCCGAGCAGACCCGGCAGCTCATCGAGCGCTACGAACCCAACCAGCAGTTCCGCGAGAGGGGTCGGTGGCGGTTTTTTGGGGGGGTCCTGGAGAGGGGGGGGTGTGTGGGGGGGTGTTTGGATATTGGGGTGTCGTCCCCCACCACCCCAAAAATGTGATTTTTTTTTTTTTTGGAAGGTTCTTGAGGGGGTTTCAAGAGCTTGGAGGTCTTGGAGGAGCTGGGAAGGGGTTGAGGGGGGCTCCGAGAAGGTTTTGGGGGGGCTTCTTGGGTTGGAAGGAGGTTTTGGGGGGGTTCCTGGGGGTTTTGGGGGGTTCCTGGGGGTTTTGGGGGGGCTCCTGGGCGTTTTGGGGGGGTCTTGGGAGCTTTGGAGAGGGTTAGGGGGAATTTTGGGGAGTTCCCTGGGGGGGTCTTGAAGGTTTTGGTGGGTCCTAGAGGTCTTGGGGGGGGGTGGGGGGTGGCTGTTGGGGGTTTTGGGGGGCTGGCTGAGGATTTTGGGGGGTCCTGGAGGTGTTGAGTGGTTTGGGGGTGGCCAGGATGGGTTTTGGGGGGGTCCCAAAGGGGTTTTGGGGGGGTCCCGAGGGGATTTGGGTGCCTTGAAGTAGAGTTTGGGGGGACCTGGAAGGGGGTTTTTGGGGGTCTTGAAGGTTTGGGGGTGTCCTGTGGGGCTGGAAGAGGGTTTGGGGGGGCCCTGGGGGTTTGGGGGGGCCCTGGGGGTTTGGGGGGCTGCTGGGGGGTTTGGGGGGGTCCTGGGGGTTTGGGGGGCCCCTGGGGGGCTCAGGGGAGTTGGGGGGGTTTGAGGGGCTCCTTGGTTGAAGAAAGGTTTGGGGGGGGCTGGAAGAGGATTTTGGGGGGACCCTGAGGGTTTGGGGGGACCCTGAGGGTTTTGGGGGGGTCTTGGGGGGCTTTGGGGGACCCCGTGGGTCTGAGGGGGGGGTGCCCAGGGTGAGATATGGGGGGGGGGGCTGTTTTTTGGGGTGGTGGCATCTCCTTGACATACTGCGAACCATCAGATTTTGGGGGGCCAGGGGGGGATTTTTTTGGGGGGGAGGTGGTAGTTTTGGGGTGGGGGTGACCCCCAAAATCCCCCCCCCCAGACCAGATGTCGATGGAGGGGTTCGGCCAGTTCCTGGGGGGGGAGGAGAACAGCATCGTGCCCCCCGAAACCCTGCGCCTGCACCAGGACATGACCCAGCCGCTCCCCAGCTACTTCATCAACTCCTCCCACAACACCTACCTCACCGGTACCCCGAAACCCCCCTGCACCCCAAAACCCGGGGGGGGGGGGCACCCACCTCCCCTGCACCCCAAAAACCTGCGGGGGGGTGGAACCTGCCTTCCCTGAACCCCCAAAAGCTGGGGGGGGGGTAGGGTGGTACTGACCTCCTCTGTACCCCAAAAAATGGGGGGGGTGTCAGCCCTGTACCCCAAAAACTTGGGGGGGAGTTGTCACCCTGTACCCCCCAAAAATGGGGGGATTTGTCAGCCCTGTACCCCAAAAACTTGGGGGGAGTTGTCACCCTGTACCCCCCAAAAATGGGGGGATTTGTCAGCCCTGTACCCCAAAAACTTGGGGAGGGAGCAAATGGGGGACTGGGGGGGGTCCCTGTGGTCTTGGGGGGGTCCCTGTGGTTTTGGGGGGTCCCTGGTTTGGGGGGTGTCCCTGGTGTTTTGGGGGAGTCCTGGGGTCTTGGGGGGGGTCCCTGGGGTTTTGGGGGGGGGGGGTCCCCGCTTTTAGAGCAGAGCCCCTTGGGTTATAGGGCGCTCCCCGGCTTTGGCGATTTTCGGGGTGTCTCCGGAGCACTGGGAGGTGCCTGGGGGGTTCCCTGGGGGTGCAGGGGGGTGGTACCAGTTTTGGGGTGCCCCCCTGACCCCCCCTCTTTGCTCCCCCCCCCCCCCAGCGGGGCAGCTGACCGGGGCGTCCTCGGTGGAGATGTACCGGCAGGTCCTGCTCAGCGGCTGCCGCTGCATCGAGCTCGACTGCTGGAAGGGCCGCCCGCCCGAGGAGGAGCCCTTCATCACCCACGGCTTCACCATGACCACCGAGATCCCCTTCAAGGTGCACCCCAAAATCTGGGGGGGACCCCAAAACCCCCCTGAGCCCCCCAAACCCCCTCTGAGCCCCCCGAAACTGCCCCAGCCCCGCGGCACCCACCCGGGTCTGTCAGCCCTTCGTCACCCACGGCTTCACCGTGACCACCGAGATCCCCTTTGAGGTGCACCCCAAAATCTGGGGGGACCCCAAAACACCTCAGAGCCCCCCAAACCCCTCCTGAGCCCCCCAAAACTGCCCCAGCCCTGCAGCACCCACCCCGACCCTGCAGCACCCACCCAGGTCCGTCAGCCCTTCGTCACCCACGGCTTCGCTGTGACCACTGAGATCCCCTTTGAGGTGCACCCCAAAATCTGGGGGGGACCCCAAAACACCTCAGAGCCCCCCAAACTCCTCTGAGCCCCCCAAAACTGCCCCAGCCCCCCAAAACCACCCAAAGTCCCCCCCAATCCCCCCCAGCCCCTGCAGCACCTGCAATGGGCCCCTCTGAGCACCCAGGACTCAACACCCCCCCTAAAAAACCCTGGGGGTCCCCCCAAATCCCCTCCTGGGCCTGCACAGCCCCTTTAGGGGGGTCCCGGGTTTTGGGGTGCCCCCCCCGAACCCCCTTTTCCTACCCCGCAGGAGGTGATCGAGGCCATCGCCGAAAGCGCCTTCAAGACGTCGCCGTACCCCGTTATTCTCTCCTTCGAGAACCACGTGGATTCGTGAGTCCCCCCAAATCCCCTGGGGTCCCCCCAAAACCGCTGGGGTCCCCCCAATTCTCCAGGGTCCCCCCAAAACCCCTGGGGTCCCCCCAAACCTCCAGGGTCCCCCCAGAACCTCCTGGGGTGCCCTCAAATCTCCAGAGTTGCCCCCCAGAACCCCTTAGGGGCCCCCCACAAACCCTCCAAGGTCCCCCCCCAAACCCTCCAGGGTCCCCCCAAATCTCCAGAATCCCCCCCAGATCTCCAGGGGCACCCCAAAACCCTCTGGGATCCCCCCAAGTCCCCTGGGGTCCCCCCCAAACCTCCAGGATTCCCCACTCCTTGAGCTCTCTCCAGCTCCCATGGGGAAGATTTTGGGGGACACTTCCCCCCACCCCCCCAGGGGGTCCCTAAAAATCTTGTGGAGTCCCCCAAAATCCCTGGGGTACCCCCAAATCCCTCAGGACCCCCCCCCCCACTTCCCCCTGGGTCCCCCCTGAACCCCCAAAACCAGCCATGTGCAAGCAGGAGGCGGGGGGGTGCCTCAATGGGAAGGGTAACACCCCCAAACCCCTTTTTTTCACCCCAAAATTGGGGTGGGGGGGTTTGGGGGGGCCCGTGAGTTTGGGGTACCCCCCCAGCACCCCAATATTCCGCCCCCCAGGGCCAAGCAGCAGGCGAAGATGGCCGAGTACTGCCGCAGCATTTTTGGGGACGCGCTGCTCATCGACCCCCTGGAGAAGTACCCCGTCAGTTTGGGGGGGCACAGGGGGGGTTGGGGGGGCTAATGGGGGTCCAGGGGGTGGTTTGGGGGTGCAGGAAGGGGTTTGGGGGGGCAAAGGGTGGGTTTGGGGGGGGCTGATGGGGAGTTTGGGGGTGCAGGGGGGATTTGGGGGGCAAAGGGTCTGGGTTTGGGGGTGTGTGTGGGGTTTTGGGGGTCAGGAAGTGTGTGTGGGGGGGTCTGTGAGAATTTTGGGGTTCCCCCCCGTGAATTTTCGGGGTTCCCCCCCTGTATTTTTTGGGGTGCGGCAGCTGGAGCCGGGGGTGCCCCTGCCCAGCCCCCAGGACCTGCTGGGCCGGATCCTGGTGAAGAACAAGAAGCGTCACCCCAGGGGGACCCCCGGCCCCCCCGGCCTGCGCCCCAAAACACCCGGCACCAGCGACACCGGTACCCCAAAAACCTCCCCCCCAAAAAAACCCCCACAGCACCCCAAAACCTCATCCTAAACCTCCAACCCTCGTCCGAAACCCCAAAACCTCCCCCTGTACCCTAAAACGTTCCCCCTGCACCCCAAAAGCTCCCCCTGTACCCCCAAATCCTCAGCTACCCCTGGCACCCCCTAAAACACCTCCTGCACCCCAAAAACCTCTCCCTGCACCCCCAAATCCACAGGGGAGCCCCCCCCCAAACCCTTCTGCCCCCCCAAACCTCTTCTCCGGCCCCCACAAACTTTGGGGTCCCCGCTCACAGCCCTGCTCCCCCACAGGCCCCCCCCTCACGGAGCACCCCGAAACTGGGGTCCCCCCAGTCCCCAATGGGGAGGAGAAGGGGCCCAAGCTGGGTGAACCCCGAAAATCCATCGGTGAGTTTAGGGGTGCTGGGGGGGGTTGATTTGGGGGTGCTGGAGGGATTTGGGGGGGCTGGGGGGGACTTAGGGGTCCCAGGGGCAGGTTTTAGGGGAGAATTCGGGGTTGCTGGGGCCATTCGGGGGTGCTAGGGGGATATTGGGGGGGTGCGGGGGTCCCCCAAATCTCACCTACCCCCCCCCCCAGACCGTGAGGCTGAGAGCGAGGAGGAGGAGGAGGAAGAGCTGCCGGAGATGAAGAAGCCGACGACGGATGAGGTGGGTGATTTTGGGGGGGCCCTAAGTGGGTTTGGGGGGACCCTGGGGGGGTTTGGGGGGACCATGAGGGGCTTTTTGGGGAGTTCCTGGGGCTTTTGGGGGACCCCAAGGGGGAGGGTTGGAGGTTACCCCAGGGAGGGTTGAGGGGACCCCAGAGGTTTGGGGGGGAGCCAGGGAGTTTGGGGGGACCCCAGAGGTTTTGGGGGGACCTGGGAGGGTGTAAGAGGATTTGGGGGGACCCCAGGGCAGTTTGGGGGGGACCCCCCCGAGACATTTAGGGGGACTTGGGCGGGTTTGGGGGGAACCCTGGGAGGTTTTTGGGACACGGGAGACCCCGGGTTGGGGGGTTGAGGGACCCCAGGAGGTTTTTGGGGGGTATTGGGGTGCCCCCGGGTGATTTTGGGGTGCCCCCGGGTGATTTTGGGGTGCAGGGCACGGCCAGCAGCGAGGTGACAGCCACGGAGGAGATGTCCACCCTGGTCA
The DNA here is from genome assembly GCF_028858705.1 of Grus americana. NCBI lineage: Eukaryota > Metazoa > Chordata > Aves > Gruiformes > Gruidae > Grus > Grus americana. The sequence continues at coordinate 269,210 of NC_072886.1, read as the reverse complement.
ACTACATCGAGCCCGTCAAGTTCAAGTCCTTCCAGGCCGCCAGCAGTCAGTGGGGTTTTGGGGGGGCTGGGGGGTCCTGGGGGGCTCTAGAGGGGGTTTGGGGGGGTCCTGGGGAGGTTTGGGGGGTCCTGGGGGGGATTTCAGGGGTTTTGGGGGGGCCCTGGGGGAGTTTGGGGGGTGCAGAGGGGTTTTGGGGGGTCTTGGGTGGCCTAGGCGGTGTTTGGGGGGGTCCTAGGGGGAATTTCAGGAGTTTTGGGGGGGGGCCTGGGGGGGATTTGAGGGGGGTTGGGAGGATTTTGGGGGACCTTGAGGGGTTTTGGGGGGCCCTAGGGAGGATTTCAGGGGGTTTGGGGGGCTCTGGGGGGGGGATTTGGGGGTCCCTTGGGGGTTTTGGGTTCCCTGGCTGATTTTTGGGGTGCTGGGGGTCCCCAGAACGCAACAAGGCTTTCGAGATGTCGTCCTTTGTGGAGACGAAGGGGCTGGAGCAGCTCACCAAGAGCCCCCTCGAGTTCGTGGAGTATCCGCCAGCCGGGAAAAGGGGGGGCTGGAATTTGGGGGACCCCCCCCGGGATGTGGGGGGGAAATGGGGGGCAGGAGGGGGGGGAGTTGGGGGGTTTGGGGGGCTGTTTGGGGACACAGGGGGTTGGTTTTGGGGTGCCAGTGGCGGGGTATTAGTTTTGGGGCGCATTCTGGGGCGCACAGCTGGGTTTTGGGGGTGCGGGGGGGTAGAGGGGGCTGTTGGGGGGCAGAAGCGGGTTTTGGGGTGCCGTGGGGCAGCCATGGGGCAGGTTGGAGGGCAGTGGGGCAGCCACAGGGCGCGTTGGGCTGTATGGAAGTGGCATGGGGGCGGTGTGGGGCAGCCGTGGGGCAGCCGTGGGTCGCGTGGCCCTTGACGCTCAGGTACAACAAGCGCCAGCTGAGCCGCGTCTACCCCAAGGGAACCCGCGTCGATTCCTCCAACTTCCAGCCCCAACTCTTCTGGAACGCCGGCTGCCACATGGCCGCCCTCAACTTCCAGACCCTCGGTCAGACCCACGGCGCGACCCACGGCGCGACCCACGGCGCGGTGTCCCATCCCCCCGCTAACCCGCGGCACGGCCCCGTTGCGCGGTCCAGAACGCGAGGCACCGTGGCCATCGGCTCGTGGCACAGATCCAGAGTGCGGTCCAGCCCCATAGCGTGACCCATAGCACAGCCCTGACCCATAGCGTGGCTCATAGCGAGGCCCAGCCCCACAGCGTGACCCATAGTGCGGTCCATAGCGCAACCCATGGTGCAGCAGACCCATAGCGTGACCCACCACGTGGCCCCGACCCATAGCACAGCCCCACAGTGGGGTTCCCCCTGCACCCCACAGCTGTCCTCAGCACCCTACTCTGACTCCTAGGGGCTGCCCCATGGCTCTGCCCCACAGACGTGTTAATGCAGCCGAACCTGGGGCTGTTCGAGTACAACGCGCCTGATCCCCATCACGGCTCTGTCCCCCTCCCCTGCCCCACGGCCCTGCCCCACGGCTCTGCCCCACAGACGTGCCGATGCAGCTGAACCTGGGGCTGTTCGAGTACAACGCTCGCTGCGGGCTCCTGCTCAAACCTGAGTTCATGCGACGTCGTGACAAAACCTTCGACCCCTTCGCCGAGGACCTGGTGGACGGGATCGTCGCCAACACCCTGCGGGTGCAGGTGGGACCCCCCAAAACTGACCCCCACAGCACCCCAAAATGGCTTGGGGGGGGTGGGGGTGTCCTGCACCCCCCTAAATGGTTCAAGGGGGGGTGGGGACCCCCAAAATTGCCCTGAGGGGGTCCCCAGAGCCCCCCAAAATATCCCCAGGGGGGTTGGTGGGGTCCCCACAGAGTGAGGGGACCCCTCCCTAGAGGTGGGTCCCCCGAATTCTCAGGGCATGGGCAGGTTTGGGGGTGCTGGGGGGGTAGAGGGTGCTGGGGGGGGGGTTAGGGGTGCTGGGGGCATTGAGGGTGCTGAGGGGAGGTTTGGGGGTGTCAGGTTGATTTCGGGGTCCCTCCCGCCAGGTGATCTCGGGGCAGTTCCTGTCGGAGCGCCGCGGGGGGGTTTACGTGGAGGTCGATGTCTTCGGGCTGCCGGTGGACACACGGCGCCGGTTCCGTACCCGGCCATGCCAGGGGAACCCCTTCAACCCCGTCTGGGACGAGGAGCCCTTTCTCTTCCACAAGGTGCCGAACTGGGGGGCACTGGGAGGGGACTGGGGGGCACTGGGAGGAACTAGGGGGCACTGGGAGGGGATTTGGGGGGCACGGGGAGGGATTGGGAGGGGATTTGGGGCACTGGGAGGGACGGGGGGGCACTGGGAGGGGATTAGGGGGGACTAGGGGGGACTGGGAGGGGGCTGGGGGGCACTGGGAGGAACTGGGGGGCACTGGGAGGGGATTTGGGGGCACTGGGAGGGACTGGGGTGCACTGGGAGCACTGGTTCCCCCCAGGTGGTGCTGCCGTCCTTGGCCTCCCTGCGCGTGGCCGCCTACGAGGAGGGGGGGCGGTTCCTGGGACACCGCGTCCTGCCTGTGGCCGCCCTGCGCTCGGGTGAGGGGGGGCCCCATGGCGGGTGGGGGGTTCCTGGGGGGGGGTCCCCATGGCAGGTGGGGGGTTCCCAGGGGGTCTGGGGGGGTCCCCGTGGTGGGTGGGGGGTTCCCGCGGGGGTCGGGCCTACTCACAGTGCCATGGTAACGAGGCCTGGAGGCTCGAGGCCTACCCACAGTGCCCTTCACTCTGCCTGTTACTATGGTAACAGTGGTCCGGGCCTACCCACAGTGCCCTTCACTCAGCCTGTTACTATGGTAACAGCGGTCCGGGCCTACCCATAGTGCCCTGCGCCAGGCTTGTTACACAGTAACTGGGGACTAGGTATACCCACAATTCCCTGCGCTCCGCCTGTTACCATGGCAACAGAGGTCTGGGCCTACCCACAATGCCTTGCACCAAGCCTGTGACATGGTAACAGGGGACTAAGCCTACCCACAATGCCCTGCAACAGACTGTTACCATAGCAACAGAGATCCAGGCCTACCCACAATGCCCTGCGCCCAGCCTGTTATCATACCAACAGCACCCATGGCCTACCCACAATGCCCTTCACCAAGCCTGTTACCGCAGCAACAGAGGACTAGGCCTACCCACAATGCCCTTTGCCAAGCCTGTTACTATGGCAACAGAGGTCCGGGCCTACCCACAATGCCCCGCAGGCCCCATCGCCATGGCAACAGCAGTGGGCGGGGCAGCCGGCCTTTCCTCAGGGGCAGGTTTTGGGGTGCAGCAGCCCTTGTGTGCGGGGGGGGGGGGGTGTCCCCAATTCCTGCCCCCGCCCCAAGCCTCCATCTTGTGTGCCCCTGCCCAGGTTACCACTACGTCTGCCTGCGCAACGAGAGCAACCAGCCGCTCTGCCTGCCCGCCCTCCTGCTCCACACCGAGGCCTGTGACTACGTCCCCCATGGCCACCAGGGTACACCCCAAAATCCCTGGGGTACCCCAAAACCCTGGGAGACACCCTCCCCCAAAACCCTGGGAGACACATCCCCCCCCCCAAGACCCAGGGAGGGAGCAGCAGCCCCAGGGTGTGTTTATGAGGGTGTGACCCCCATTTTGAGGAGTGCCCTCCCACTCTTTTGGGGAGTCCTCCTTTTTGGAGGTCCCCTCTCTCTTTTTAGGGGTCCCTTGTGCTTTTTGGGGGGGGTTCCCTGAAGTTGGGAGGGGGTCCCCAAATGTTTGGGGGGGACAACACCCCCAGAGCTCGGGGCTGAGTGGGGATTGGAGAAGCTCCAGCACCCATTTTGTGACGGTTTGACCCATTTTCTGAGGTCCCCCCTCTTTTTTGGGGATCCTCTGTGGTTTTGGGGGGGGCAGTGCTTTGGGTGGGGGGCACCCCAAAAGTTTTGAGGGGGGAAGAGCACCCCAGTGTTGGATCAGGGCAGCCCCAGAACCCCTTTGAGAGGATTCATCCATTTTCAGGGGTCCCCTCCACTCTTTTTTGGGGGTCCCTTGTGCTTTTTGAGGGGTCGCCCACTTTTGGGGTGGCCCCATTTGTGGGATACCCCCCCATTTGTGGGGTACCCCCTTTTTTTGCCACTTTTGGGGTGCCCATATTGGGAGTGTCCCTCACTTATGGGGTCCCCTCATTGTTTGGGGGGGGTGTCTCTCTTTTTTGAGGTGTCCTTTCTTTTGGGGTCCCCCCACTTTTGAGTATTCCTCATTTTTGGGGTGCCCCCCACTTTCGGGATCCCCTTTTTTTGGATGGGTCCCCCAATTTTTATTTGGGGGGGTGCGTGTGTCAGATTGACCACTGTCAAGTGGTATATCTCTTTTCTTGGGGCGTTTTGGTTCTGGGGGGGGGCTCTCCTTTTTTGGGGGGACCCTTCCCTTGAATTTTGGGGGGGTCTCTTTTCCCTCCTCACCCCCAAGTTTTGGGGTTCCCCCCCCAGATTACGCCGAAGCTTTGATCAACCCCATCAAACACGTCAGCTTGATGGACCAGCGCGCCCGCCGGCTGGCCGCCCTCATGGGGGACGGCGAGGTGGGGGGGGGGGGTGTTTGGGGGTACCCCGAGGGTTTTGGGGGGCCCTGGGGGGGAATTTGGGGGATCCTGGAGGGGGGTTGGGGGTTTTGGGGGGGTTCTGGAGGGGTTTTGGGGGGCTGTGGTGGATTTGGGGGGGGACTCTTGGAGGAGGTTGAGGTGGGTTTGGCATGGCTGGGGGGGAGCTAGAGAATTTTGGGGGGTCCTGGGGGATTTGGGGGGACCCTGAGGATTTTAGGGGGGTCTGGGGGGTTGGGGGGGTGTCTGTGGTCGATTTGGGGGGGCCCTTGGGGGAGATTAAAGCGGTTTTGGGTGGGCTGAATGGGGGCGGGGGGAGGATTTTGGGGTGTCCTGGAGGATTTTGGGGGGGTGGGGGGGTTTTGGGGTGTCATGTAATTTGGGGGGAGCCCTGAACCCCATTTTTCCTCCTCAGGAGAACCCCGAAAAACCCCGCGACAATCCGGGGGGGGCACGAGGGGACGCGGCTGCCGATCCCCCCCCAGAACCCCGGCCCCCCCCGACTCCCGGGGTGCCCCCCCCAGGTCCCCCCCCCGTCTCCAGCCCAGGTAAAAGGGATGGGGGGGGGTGTCCCCCAAAATCTGGGGGTGCTAAAGGGGAGGTCCCCCAAAATCGGGGGGGCTAAAATTGGGGGATCCCCCCAACCTTCATGGGCCCCCCCCTTATTTTATCTCTTCCCCCTGCCAGGGCAGAGGGATGACCTCATCGCCAGCGTCCTCACAGGTAAGATTTGGGGGGGGAGGGCCCTCGTTTTGGGGGGCCCTCCTTGATTTGGGGGTCCCCCAAATTCTCGTACCCCCTTGAGAAGTTTTGGGGCCTCCCCGAACCCCAAAATTCCCCCTGAACCCCCCAATTCTCCCTATTTACTGCCATGGAGCAACGTAGGGCTCCCAAGAGAGACATGAGGTGCTCTGGGAGGGCTGTAACCCCCATTTTCGGGTCATGGGGGGTCCCCTAAACTCTTGTACCCCCTCAGAGGAATTTTGGGGACCCCCTGAACCCTCAAATCCCCTATGAACCCCAAAATCCCCCCAAACCCCGAAATTCTCCCCATTTACTGCCATGGAGCAACATAGAGCATCCAATGAGAGACAAGGTGCCCTGGGAGGGCTGTAACCCCCATTTTCGGACTCGGGGGGGGGTCCCCAAAACTTTTGTATCCCCCTGAGGAATTTTGGGGACCCCCCTGAACCCCGAAATTTCCCCCCCCCCAAGAGGTTTCCCCGCAGTCGGTGGAGGAGCTGCGGCAGCACAAGGCGTACGTGAAGCTGTTGAAGCGCCAATACCGAGAGCTGAAGGAACTCCGGAAAAAACACGTCAAGAAACTGGTGGCCCTGCACAAGCGGCTGACGGCCAGGTGGGACCCCAAAATCCGGCACCCCAAAACCCAGACACCCCCCCCAGCACCCCAAAAATCTTCCCTGGGTTCCCCCCACCCCCAAAAATAATCAACACCCCCCACACACACACCCCGCAGATCTAAAGCTGCCCCGGCTCAAAGCTGGGGGAAGCGGCGAAAAGAGGGTTTGTACCTAAAAAAGGGGCACCCCGAAAAGTGGGGTCACCCTAGGATCAACCCTGGGGGGTCCCCCAAAATGCTGAGGCACCCCAAAATTCCAGGGGGACCCCAAAATGATGCTGGGCTCCCCCCAAAATGGCGTTGCCGCCCTCCCCCCCCAAAGTGCCCCCCACTCTCGCCGTGTATAGGAGTGGAGCTCCGAAAAGGGGGCACCCCCAAAAAAAAGGGGCACCCCCAAAAAAAAGGGGCACCCCCAAAACCATGGTATCACCCCCAAAACAATCGTGCCCCCCTCAAAATATTGGGGGACCCCCAAATCTTCCCACAGGAGCAGGCGGGACCCCCAAACTGGGTGCCCCAGCACCTGCAAAGTGAACTGTGCCCCCACGGTTACAGTAGGGCCCCCCAAAATCAACCCGAGGGGACCCCAAAATTAATCCGGGGACCCTAAAATCAACCGAGGGGACCCCAAAATTAACCCAGGGGACCCTAAAATCAACTGAGGGGACCCCAAAAACAACCCAACGGACCCCAAAATTAAACCAGGGGACCCTAAAATCAACCGAGAGGACCCCAAAATTAACCTGAGGGACCCCAAAAACAACCCAGGGGTCCCCAAATCAACCCAGGGGTCCCCAAATCAACCCACAGGACCCCAAAACCAACCCGAGGGGACCCCAAAATTAAGCCAGGGGACCCCAAAATCCTGGGAAGCAGCATCCAAATCACCACACCCACAAGTAGGGGGGGTCCCCAAAACCCCCCCCCGCCCCAAACCCTCCTCCGACACCGCCCCCCCCCCCAGGTTTGGGGGGGCTGAGGGGGACCCCAGAAGTGGGGGGTGAACCCTGATTTGGGGGTGTCCGTCCCCCCCAACAGCGCCAGCAAGTCGGCGGAGGGCGGGGGGCAGCGGGCGGCGCTGCGGGGGCTGCTGCAGCTGCGGGAGGAGCAGCACCACGCCGAGCACGGGCGCAAGCGGGAGCACCTGCGGCAGGTACACTGGGCATACTGGGAGCACTGGGAGGGACTGGGGGGGACTGGGAGCAGGGGGCTGAGCGGGGCTGCAGCTGCGGCAGGTACACTGGGCATACTGGGAGCACTGGGAGGGACTGGGAGGGACTGGGAGCAGTGGGGAGGGCGGGGGCCAAGCGGGGCTGCAGCTGCGGCAGGTACACTGGGCATACTGGGAGCACTGGGAGGGACTGGGAGGGACTGGGAGCAGGGGGCTGAGCGGGGCTGCAGCTGCGGCAGGTACACTGGGCATACTGGGAGCACTGGGAGGGACTGGGAGGGACTGGGAGCAGGGGGCTGAGCAGGGCTGCAGCTGCGGCAGGTACACTGGGCATACTGGGAGCACTGGGAGGGACTGGGAGGGACTGGGAGCAGGGGGCTGAGCGGGGCTGCAGCTGCGGCAGGTACACTGGGCATACTGGGAGCACTGGGAGGGACTGGGGGGGACTGGGAGCAGTGGGGAGGGTGGGGGCCAAGCGGGGCTGCAGCTGCGGCAGGTACACTGGGCATACTGGGAGCACTGGGAGGGACTGGGAGCAGTGGGAGGGGCTGTACTGGTCCGTACTGGGGCGGTGCACTATACTGGTGCTTACTGGTCCGTACTGGGGTATTACTGACCCAGCAGTAGAGAGATCTGTAGTGGCTCATACTGGTGTGTACTGGTCTATACTGGTCTGTGCTGGGGTGTGTGCAGCTCCATCAGCCTCGAGAGCCATACTGGTGCTTACTGGTGTATACTGGTGTATTGAAAACCCATCAGTAAGAGGGACTGTACTGGTGCATACTGGTCTGTACTGGGGAAGGTGCACAGCCCCAGCAGCTGGGAGGTCCGTACTGGTCCGTACTGGTCTGTACTGGTCCTTACTGGTTCATACTGGTGGCAGGCCCAGCAGCGGCTGCGTGAGGTGGCGCTGGAGGCTCAGGCCACCCAGCTCAAGCGCCTGCGCCAGACCAGTGAGAGGTGGGTGCTGGGGGCACTGGGAGGGACTGGGAGGGGATCCCATGGGTGCTGGGGGCACTGGGAGAGACTGGGAGGGGGTCCCATGGGTGGGTGGGTGCCCTGGGTGCTATGGGTGCTGGGGGGGGGTTTCCGTGGGTTCTGTGGGTGCCGTGGGTGCCGTGGGTCCCGTGGGTGCTGCGGGTGCCCCAGGGCAGTGGGTGCCGTGGGTGCTGCGGGTTCTGTGGGTGCTGTGGGTCCCGTGGGTGGGTGCCATGGGTGCTGCGGGTGCCCCAGGGCGGCAGGTGCCGTGGGTGGGTCCCGTGGGTCCCGTGGGTGCTGTGGGTGCTGTGGGTTCTGTGGGTGCCATGGGTCCCGTGGGTGCTGTGGGTGCCGTGGGTGGGTGCTGTGGGTGCTGCGGGTTCTGTGGGTGCTGCGGGTGCCCCAGGGTGGCAGGTGCCGTGGGTGGGTGCTGTGGGTCCCGTGGGTGCCGTGGGTCCTGTGGGTGGGTGCCGTGGGTCCCGTGGGTGCTGCGGGTGCCCCAGGGCGGCGGGTGCCGCAGGGAGAAGAAGGAGCTGCAGAAGATCCTGGACCGGAAACGCCACAACAGCATCACGGAGGCGCGGGGGCGGCGCCAGGGCGGGTACGGGGGGGGGGGCACCCATGGGTGCTGGGAGGGGGGGGTCTGGGTGCTGGGGGGCACCCGTGGGTGCTGGGGGAGCCAAGGGGGTTCTGGGAGGGGGGGCTGTAGGGGAGGGAGGAGGGTGCTGGGGGAGGGGGTGTCAGCTTTTGGGGGGTCCGTGGGGTTGGGGGGGGTCTGGGTGCTGGGGGGCACCCATGGGTGCTATGGGGGGGGTGTCTGGGCATTGGGGGGGGGGCTGTAGGGGAGGGAGGAGAGTGCTGCGGGGGGGGGGGGGGTGTCAGCTTTTGGGGGGTCCGTGGGTGCTGGGGGGGGGTCCATGGGTGCTGGGGGGGGTCTGGGTGCTGGGGGGCACCCATGGGTGCTATGGGGGGTGTGTGTGGGCATTGGGGGGGGGCTGTAGGGGAGGGAGGAGGGTGCTGGGGGGAGGGGGGGCAGTTTTTGGGGTGTCCCTGGGGGGGGGACGATGGCACCTTTTTGGGGGGGTCCCCAGGGGGGGTCCTGGGGGTGCTGAGCCCCCCCTAAACTGGGTGCCCCCCCCACCCAAGGGAGCTGACGGAGATCAACCGGCGCCACATCAACGAGTCGGTCACCTCCATCCGCAGGGTGAGCCCCAAAAGTGAGGGGGGGCACCCCAAAACCCCCTGGGCCCCCCCCCAGCCCCCTCAACCCCCCCCCCCCTTTCTGGGGTGCTCCATCATTTTGGGGTCCCCTTTCATTTTGGGGGGGGTATCCCCCTAATTGGAAGGGGGGGGCATTTTTTTGGGGTGCCCCCCCTCACTTTTGGGGATCCCCCCCCCCCCCCCGCAGCTGGAGGAGGCGCAGAAGCGGCGGCAGGAGAAGCTGCTGGAGGGATATCGGGGGGTCCTGGAGCAGATCCAGGAGGAGGAACCCCGGGTATGGGGGGGGACCCCAAAATTTTGGGGGGGTCTGGGGGGGGCAGCAGGGCTGAGCTGGGGGTTTCGGGGTACTCTGAGGGGGTTGGGGGGGGCGCCTGGGGGTGGTCAAGGGCGATTTGGGGGTGATCTGGGGGGATTTGGGGGTTCCTGGGGGGGTGCTCAGGGGAATTTGGGGGGGCCCAGGGGAATTTGGGGTGCTGGGGGGATTTTGGGGTGCCGGGGGGGGAATTTTGGGTGCCCTGGGGTCACCCAAGGGGCTTTGGGGGTACCCTGGGTCCAGGGGGGAATTTTTGGGGTCCTGGGGGGGGATTGGGGTGCCCTGGGGTCACCAAGGGGATTTGGGGGTACCCTGCGGTCCGGGTGGGGGGTTTTGGGGTGCCCCGGGGGGGTTTTGGGGTGCCCCCCCCCCTTTCCCCACCCCACAGGGGCTCCCTGCAGCCTCTGGGTGTCCTGGGGGGGGGAAGATGACTTTTGGGGGGCTGTGTGAGGAGTTTGGGGGGTCCCAGGGGCAGGCTGTGAACTTTGGGGTCCTCGGGGGGGTGTGAGGAGTTTTGGGGTCCCCCCCTGACCCCCCCAATTCCCCTCCCCCCCCCCAAGCTGGCGCAGGAGCTGGAGCAGGGCCGGGAGCTGGAGCTGCGGGCGCTGCCCCAAGAAGTGGGGCGCTTCCTGCAGGCCCAGGGGGGGGGAAACGGGGGGACCCCCCCCCCTCCGCACCCCCAAACCCCCCCCCGCACCCCCACCCCCCCCGGGGACACCACCGTGCTGTGACGTGGGGGGGGACCCCAAAAAACACCCACACTCCCCCCCCCAATTTGATGGTGCCTTGGGATGGGGGGACGGGACACACCTTCAGGTTTGGGGGGGCCCTCGGAGATTTGGGGGGGCCCCTTGGGGATGGGGGGGCCCTTGGAGATGGAGGGGGCTCCCTAAAATTTGGGGACCCCCCCCTTGGAAATTGGAGGCCCCTTAGAGATTGGAGGGGGCTCCCTAAAATTGGGACCCCCCCTTTTAGATTGAGGGGGGGGCTTTGACATTTTGGGGTCCCCCCTTGAGATGTTGGGGTCCCCTTGAGATTTGGGGTCCCCCCCTTGAGATTTGGGGGGGGCTTTTGTGCCTTTTAGGGGTGTGTCCCCCCCAATTTGGAGACACCCTGCGTCATTTTGGGGGGGGGGTTCTCCAGGTTTTGGGGGGGGCCCCCACCCTCCCGAGCACCCCGAAATATTCAGGGGCACCTCCAGTTTTCATTCCGGGGGGGCTCTTTGCACCCCACTTCAGAGACCACTAACGGGGGGGGGGGAGATGATGTCACCCCCCCCCAACCTCACACTCCACCCCCCCAATTTTGGGGTCCCTCCCCCCACCATGGGGCCCCCCCAAAAAATTTGGGGTACGGGGCGGGGGGGGGCTGCTTCACGACACTAAATCACTTTTCCACGCTTCCTTTGCCCCCCCAAATTGGGGGGGGGGGACACAACATGGGGGGCCCCCCCAAATCCTCCCCCCACTTTTTTGGGGGGCCCCCCAAAATCCTCCCCCCAAAATTTGGGGGGGGGCTGCTACAAAGGGCTATTTTTTAAACACGAAACACCCCCCCCCCAATTTTTTTTGGGGGGGGGCACACCTGTCTGTCCTGCTCTGCTGTTGGGGGGCCCCCCCAAAATTGGAGGACCCCCCCTTTAATCGTAGGGGGGGCCCCTAAATCTGGGGGGGGCCCCTAAATCTGGGGGGGTCCCCCCCTCTTTGTACAATAAGAGTCTTTTTATTCTTCTACGGAGCCGTGTGTGTTTTGGGGGGGGGGCAGGTTTTGGGGGACCCCCCCGGGGTGGTTTTGCGGGGGAGACCCCCCAAAAATTTGTGGGGGACCCTGCAATTTGGGGGGGGCCCTCTGGGTGCTGCTGGGCCTGAATTGGGGGGGGGGGCACCACAACACGTGCAGGAATGTCTGTACCCCAAAATAGCGTGGGGTGGCCCCCCCCCTTGACTTTGAAGGGGCCCCTCTCCCTTTTTGGGGGGCCCCCCCTTCATTTTCGGGGCGCCCCCCCCCATTTTACAGCCGAACCCCCCAGACGCTGTTTAAAAAAATCACCAGTTTTATTGCCCCCCCCGGCCCCTTTCCCCTCTCAAATGAGGGGGGGGCCCCCCCCGATTTTGGGGGGGCCCCCCCTCGGATTTTTTGGGGGGGGGGTGTCACGGCGGGGGGGCCGGGGGGGCGGGGCGGGGCCGGCGTGCCCCCCACCAGGCCCGCAGGGTCTCGCGCCAGCCGCCCCCCCGCCCCGGGGGGGCCCCCCCCAGACTCTTGGGGCGCGGCAGCACCTGGGGGGGGAGGGGGGGGGGTCAGTGGAGGGGGGGGGGCGCCTCGTGTCACCCCACGTCCCCAGTGGGGCCCCCCGTGTGTGTCCCCCCCCGTGTCCCCCTGTCCCCGCACCCCCCCGTCATCCCCGGTGCCCCCCCCGCACCCCCCCATCCTCCCCCCCGTGTCCATGTTCCCCCGTGTCCCTGCTCCCCCCCCGTGTCCCCCCATGTCCCTGCCCCCCCCGTGTCCCCCCCGTGTCCGTGTTCCCCCCCCGTGCCCCCCCCCCGTGTCCGTGTCCCCCCCCCACCCCCGTGTCCCCCGTGTCCCTGCCCTCCCCGGTGCTCCCCCCGTGTCCGTGTCCCCCCGTGTCCCTGCCCCCCCCCCGTGTCGTCCCCCCCGTGTCTCTGTCCCCATCCCCCACCCGTGTACCCCCCCGTGTCCCTGTCCCCCCCCGGTGCCCCCCCCGTGTCCCCCCGTGTCCCAGTCGCCCCCGTGTCCCCCCCGTGTCCGTGTCCCCCCCGTGTCCCTGTCCCCATCCCCCACCCGTGTACCCCCCGTGTCCCTGTCCCCCCCGGTGCCCCCCCCGTGTCCGTGTCCCCCCGTGTCCCCGTCCCCTCCCGTGTACCCTCCCGTATCCCAGTCCCCCCCGTGTCCCCCCGTGTCCGTGTCCCCCCCGTGTCCCCGTCCCCTCCCGTGTGTCCCCCCCGTGTCCGTGTCCCCCGCCCCACCTGCAGCTGGAACTCGTCGCTCATCCTGCGCAGCTGCCGGCCGTAGCGCCGGGCGGCCCAGAGCACGGGGGGGGCGGAGCGGGACCGGCCCCGAAAACCGGCGGGATCCCCGGGGCCCCCCCCCGCCTCCGCGCCCAGCCGGCCCCGCGCCTCTGGGGGGGGGACACGGGGGGGGGTCAGGGACCCGCACCCGGCCCCGAGCACGGGGGGGCCCCAAAGCGGTAACGGGGGGGTCACCGGGGGGGGGGCAAAGGGATAAGGGGGGGGGAATCACCGGGGGGGTCACCGGGGGGGGGCAAAGCGATGGAGGGGGGGGGAATCACCGGGGGGGTCCCCCCAAAGCGATGGGGGGGGGGAATCACCGGGGGGGTCCCCCCAAAACAATAAGGGGGGAGTCACCGGGGGGGGGGGGGCAAAGCGATAAGGGGGGGGGAATCACCGGGGGGGTCCCCCAAAACGGTAACGGGGGGGTCACCGGGGGGGGGGGCAAAGCGATGGAGGGGGGAATCACCGGGGGGGTCCCCAAAGCGATGGGGGGGGGGGAATCACCGGGGGGGTCCCCCCAAAACGATAAGGGGGGAGTCAGCGGGGGGGGGGGGCAAAGCGATAAGGTGGGGGGAATCGCCGGGGGGTCCCCCCAAAGCGATGGGGGGGGGGAATCACCGGGGGGGTCCCCAAAGCGGTAACGGGGGGGTCACCGGGGGGGGGCAAAGCGATAAGGGGGGGGGAATCACCGGGGGGTCCCCCCAAAGCGATGGGGGGGGGGGAATCACCGGGGGGGTCCCCCCAAAACAATAAGGGGGGAGTCACCGGGGGGGGGGGGCAAAGCGATAAGGGGGGGGGGGAATCACCGGGGGGTCCCCCCAAAACGATGGGGGGGTCCCCAAAGCGATAAGGGGGGGCGGGGGGGGACACTCACCGGCCGGGGGGGTGTCGGGCTGGCTGGGGGGGGGGGAGCCCCCCCACGGGGCGGTGGGGGAGGCGCCGGGCTCCTCCGGGAACTCGTCGAGGCTGAACATCCTCAGGGCATGGCGGCGCTGGGGGGGGCACGGCGGGTCGGGGGGGGCCGCACCCCAAAACCCACCCCCCAGCCCCCCCCCCCCCCCCGGGAGCGGGGCCTCCCCCAACCCCAGCACCCCATAACACCGCCCCCCCCAAACCAGGGCACCCCATAACCGCCTCACACAGCCCACCCCCCCCCCCCCCGGCACCCCACAACCGGGCCCCCGGCCCCCCCCCCCAAACCGGGGAACCCCCCCGCCCGGCCCCACCTCGGGCTCCGCCGCCGCCGCCGCTCCTGGACCCGTCCGCCGTCACCTGAGTGACTGACAGCTCCGTCGGCTAATCACCGATGGGATTTCCCGCTGTGACGTCAGCACGCCCCGGTCACGGTGGGTGTGGCCCCGCCCTCCGCCTTCCACCCCTCCCTCCGTCCCTCCCTTTCCCGCGCGCCCTCACCTGGGCGGGACCGCAGCGCGGCGTCATCCGCCCTCAGCCAAGATGGCGGCGGCGCTCTAGCCGTCGTTGGCGGCGCCCTCTCTATGGTGGTCGTATTCCCGGCGCCGTAACGGGGGGGGGGGGGGCGGAGCTGCGCACTTTGCGTAGCGGCTACGGATGGGGGGGGAGCCCCAAAACCCCCCAAACCCCCCCAGCCCCCCCCAAATCCCCCCCGCCCCCCCCAACCCCCCCCGGGATTTTGGGGTTCCCCCCCAGGGAAAGCAATAGGGTGCTGGGTGGGGGAGGGGGATTTGAGGGGGCGGGGGGGTCAGGGGTCACTGGGTCGTCACGGGGGCAGAGGTCAGAGGTCACGAGTTCCCTCCCTCCCCCCCGCCGTGCAGCCCGGCTGCCCCTCCCCCCCTCCGCGTGCCTCATGGAAACGGCCTCGGGGCCGGACTGGGCCGCACTGGGACCCTCCCAGTATCGACTGGGAGCGACCTCGGGCGCCCTTGGCCTGGCGGGGGGAGGGGCTGGGACAACTGCATGGACGGCACCAGTGCGACCAGTATGACCAGTACAACCAGTACAACCAGTACGGATGGCACCAGTGCGACCAGTACAACCAGTACAACCAGTATGGATGGCACCAGTGTGACCAGTATAACCAGTACAACCAGTACAGATGGCACCAGTGCGACCAGTATAACCAGTACAAACAGTACGGACAGCATCACTGTGACCGATATAACCAGTATAACCAGTACAATCAGTACAGATGGCACCGGTACAACCAGTGTAACCAGTACAACCAGTATGGATGGCACCAGTACAACCACTACGGACAGCACCAGTGCGACCAGTACAGATGACACCGGTACGACCACTACAACCAGTATAACCAGTACAGCCGACACCAGTACAACCAGTGTAACCAGTGTAACCAGTACACCCAGTACAACATCCCCAGTGTAACCAGTACAGGTGGCCCCAGTAGCACCCCCACCCCCCTGCAGCGGCAGCGCCCCGGGCTGTCCCCGTGTCCCCATTGTCCCCCCGTGTCCCCCCCCGTGTCCCCCCGTGTCCCCATTGTCCTCCCGTGTCCCCCCCCCGTGTCCCCATTGTCCCCCCCCCGTGTCCCCATTGTCCCCTCGTGTCCCCATTGTCCCCGGGGGGGGGGTGGTCACGTGGCCGCTGATGCCGCTGGCGGGGCCGGTATAAAAAACCGGAGCCAGAACCGGGAGCGGAGCCGGGAGCGGAGCCGGAGCAAAGCCCGGAACCGGATCGGGGCCCAGAACCGGATCGGACCGGAGCCGGAGCAAAGCCCGGAACCGGATTCCGGAGCGGAGCTGGATCGGGGCCCAGAACCGAACCGGGCACTGGAGCCAGCGTAAGACCCGGAACCGGATCGCAGCCGAACCGGATCGGGGACCAGAACCGGATCAAGACCCGGAGCCGGACTAAGGACCGGAACCGGATCCCGGACCGGAGCCAGCTCTCACCGGACCCAGCCCAAGACCCGGAGCCGGATCCCAGCCGAACCGGATCAGGGCCCGGAACCGGCTCCGACCAGCTCCAGCTCCGGGGGGGGTCCGGGATGAGCGGGGGGGGGGGGCCCGCGGGGATCCCCCCTACGGCACCGCTCGTCCCGCCGGGGGCCGCGGGCCGGGGGGGTCCCGGGGGGGGCTCGGGGGGGGCCGGTGCCCCCGGGGAAGCTGCAGCTGCTCGAGCGCTTCTTCACCCCCCCGGGGCCCCCCCCGGGCGCTCCCTCTTCCTCCCCCTCCTCCCCCTCCTCCTCCTCCTCCTCCTCTGCGGGGGGGGAAGGTCACCGGGAGGGTCCCCCCCGCTCTCCCCGGGGGGGGGCCTTGGGGACATTGGGGGACCCCTTAGGGACACTCGGGGACCCCCTGGGGACATTTGGGGAGCCCCTGGGGACACTCGGGGACCCCGCCAGACCCCCGGGCACCCGCCTGCGCCCGGGGCTGAGCCGCAGCCACGAGTGGCTGCACCCTGGGGACGTCCCCAAGGGGTTTGGGGACACCCGTCCCCCCCTCGGGGACATCGCGGGGACCTTCGGGGACATCGCCGTCCCCCCCAGGGCCGTCCCCGAACCCCGCAGCACCCGCCGGCGACAAGGGCCGAGTCGTAGCCGTCACCCCGGGGATGTTCCCGAGGGGCTGGGGCAGAGCGTGGGGACCCTCGGGGACATCCCCGACCCCCTCGGGGACCCCCTGGGGACATTTGGGGACCCCCTGGGGACATTGGGGGACCCCGCCAGATCCCCGGGCACCCGTTTGCGCCGGGGGCTGAGCCGCAGCCACGAGCGGCTGCACCCCGGGGACGTCCCCAAGGGGTTCGGGGACACCCTGGAGCTGCTCGGGGACATCGCGGGGGCACCCAAGGGTGCCCCCCACCCTCACACCCCAACCAGGCGCCACCTCTGCCTCCCCGGGGACGTCTCTGAGGGGCTCGGGGACATCGTGGGGACCCCGGAGCCCCTCGGGGACGTTGCAGGGACCTTTGGGGACACCCCCATGTCACCCAAGGGTGCCCCCCACCCTCGCACCCCAACCAGGCGCCACCTCTGCCTCCCTGGGGATGTCGCTGGGGGGCTCGGGGACATCGTGGGGACCTTCGGGGACACCCCCACGTCACCCAAGGGTGCCCCCCGCCCTTACAGCCCCCCCCAGCACCGGCGGCCGAGCCGGGGCCGGGGGGACCCAGGGGGGACCCCGGGGGACAAGGGGGGGCTGCGGCGGGGACAGAGCCGCAGCCAGGAGGGATTGGGGGTGCTGGGGGGGGGCGGGGGGGGACCCCCCCGGCGCTGGCGGTCACTGGAGGCGGTGGGGGGTCCCCGGGGGGGTCCCCGTTTCTCTCGGTTCTTGGATGAGCTCACCCGGCGGGTGCTGAGCCCCGCTCACCTCCGCGCCCTGGGGTGGCCCCCCCGGACATCGGGGTCCCCCCGGACGTTGGAGGCTTCGTGGGTATCGGGGTCCCCCAGGACGTCGGGGTCCCTCCCCCCCCAGGGTGGTGTGCCCGGGGGGGGGCAGGGACCCTCCGGGGGGGCGATGGAGGAGGAAGAGGAGGAGGAAGAGGAAGATGGGGGGCAGGTATGGGGCACCCGGACCCCTGGGTCCCTTTTGGGGGGGTGGGGGTGCACCCGGACCCCCCTGATACACCCCACCCCACCCCCCCCCCAGGAGCCGGGAGCAGCTGGAGGCGCCGGGGGACCGAGGGGGTGAGTCGGGGGGGGTGGGGGGATCTCTGGGGCTGTTTTGGGGGGTCCCTGGGAAGGGTTGGGGGGGGCAGGGGCAGTTCTGGAGGGCTCGGGGGGGGGGGGAGTTTTGGGGGGGGCTCTGGGGGAAGTTTGGAGGGGGACAAGGGCGGTTTGGGGGGGTTGGGGCAGTTCGAGGGGGGGTCGAGCAGGTTTTGGGGGTCCCTGGGGCAGTTGGGGGGGTCAGGGGCAGTTTGGGGGGGGGACTGGGCAGATTTTGGGGGTCCCCAGGCAGTTCGGGGGGGCCAGGGGCAGTTCTGGGGGGGGGGTCGAGCAGGTTTTGGGGGTCCCCAGGCAGTTGGGGGGGATATGGGGCAGTTGGGGGGGGGGTTGGGCAGATTTTGGGGGTCCCTGGGGCATTTGGGGGGGGGGTCAGGGGCAGTTGGGGGGGGGGGCTGGGCAGATTTTGGGGGTCCCTGGGGCAGTTGGGGGGGGGTCAGGGGCAGTTTGGGGGGGGGCTGGGCAGATTTTGGGGGTCCCCAGGCAGTTGGGGGGCTCAGGGGCACTTCGGGGGGGCTGGGCAGGTTCTGGGGGTCCCCGGGCAGTTTTGGGGCTCCACGGCCGCTCCCCCCCCCCCAGCCCCCCCCCGGCGCGGGCGGAGCTCGACGCCCTCCGGGAGAGGATGGACAGGTGAGGGGCGGGGCCTGGGGGGACACGCCCACGGGGCGGGGCTTTGGGGGCGGGGATTGCTGTGGCCACGCCCCCTGTGGGCGGGGTCTCGGCTGTTTCCACTACTGGGTCCTCCAGCCCCCCCCCAGCGCTCCCAGTGCCCCCCCCCAGTGCTCCCAGTCCCCCCCCGCACCCCCCCTCAGCGCTCCCAGTGCTCCCAGTCCCCCCCAGTGCCCCCTCCCGGGGCTCCCAGTGCTCCCAGTGCCCCCCCCAGTGCCCCCCCCCAGCGCTCCCAGTGCTCCCAGTCCCCCCCAGTGCCCCCTCCCGGGGCTCCCAGTGCTCCCAGTCCCCCCCAGTGCCCCCCCCCCAGCGCTCCCAGTGCTCCCAGTCCCCCCCAGTGCCCCCTCCCGGGGCTCCCAGTGCTCCCAGTCCCCCGCAGCGTGCCGTCCCAGTGCTCCCAGTGCCCCCCCCCAGCGCTCCCAGTGCTCCCAACATGCCCTCCCAGTGCTCCCCCAGTGCTCCCAGTGCCCCCCCCAATTTTCCCAGTTCCCCCAACGTGCCTTCCCAGTGCTCCCAGTGCCCCCCCCAGTACTCCAAATGCCTTCCCCAGTCATCCCAGTTCCCCCAACATGCCCTCCCAGTGCTCCCAGTGCCCCCCCCCAGCGCTCCCAGCACTCCCAGTTCCTCCAACGTGCCCTCCCAGTGCTCCCAGTGCCCCCCCCAGTGCTCCCAGTGCCCCCAGTTGGGTGTCTCCGCAGGCTCCAGGATGACTACGCCAACTCCCAGCGGCTCAACCAGCTCCTGGAGGAGCGACTGCGGGGGCTGGTGAGGGACCCCGGGGTGCGGGGGGCACCCAAGGGTGCAGGGGGGGGGAACAAGGAGTTTGGGGGGGTGGCAGGGTTTGGGGGACCCCCAGGAGTTTGGGGGGGAAACCAGGAATTCCAGGGAACTCAGGAATTTGGGGGGGGACCCAGGGTTTGGGGGGGGGCCCTCCAGGAGTTTGGGGGCCCCGGGATTTGGGGGGGGCCAGGGGTTTTGGGGGACCCTGGGGTTTGGGGGGGTCCCGGAATTTGGGGGGACCTCCAGGGGTTTGGGGGGGACCCGGGGTTTGGGGGGTCCCTGGGGTTTGGGGGGGACCCTGAGGTTTTGGGGGGGGTCCCTGGGGTTTTGGGGGGGACCCGGGGTTTGGGGGGGATCCCTGGGGTTTGGGGGGACCCACGTGTCGGGGTGCAGGCGCAGGCCGTGGCTCTGGAGCGGGCGGCGCTGACCCAGCGCGTGGCCGAGGTGCTGCAGCGGGTGCTGGGGGGCCCCCCCGGGACTGCGCCCCCCCCGGGGACCCCCGTGAGTGTGTGTGGGGGGGTGTCAAATTGGGGGGGACCCTATGGGGGGGGGATCTTATGGGGGGTGACTGATTGGGGGGACCTGGGGGGGGGGTGACCCTATGGAGCGGGGGGGGGGGTGTCTTTTGGGGGACACACCCCTATGGGGGGACACACCTGGGGGGGGGCCATGGGGGGGGGGTGTCACCCTATGGGGGGGTGAGATTAAGGGGGGGGGGATGCTGGGGGGGGGGGTGACGTTATGGGGGGGTTAAGGGCCCGGGGGGGGGGCAATGGGGGGGTGACCCTATGGGGGGGGGGTGACACCGTGGGGGCCCCGTGTCCCCACAGGCGGCTGCGTCGGGCCGGGCTGAAGATGAGGCTGAGGACGAGGAAGGGCCCCTGCTGCCCCCCCCAGCATTCAGGGACCCCCCAAGGCCCTGACCCCCCCCCCCCCCTTCCCCCAATAAAGCTCCGGGACACCCCACCCCCACCCCCATCCCTGTCCGTGGCCGAATCCTTCTGGGGGTCCCCGGGGGGGAGGGGGGAGGGTCCCTGCGTTGTCTTGGAAACGAGCTGGGGGGGGGGGGGGCGCCATCAGGACACCCCAAAACCACGCCCACAGAAAAAGCCCCGCCCCTTTGCCGAAGCCCCGCCCCTTTGCCGAAGCCCCGCCCCTTTGCCGAAGCCCCGCCCCTCCAGGGTGTTGGGGATTTGCATGGCCACACCCCCAGGCCCCGCCCCCTTTTGAGGCTCCCCCCCTCTCTGGAACAGCCCCGGGGACCCCAAAACTGCCCCGGGGGACCCCAAAAATGTTCTCGAGGACCCCCAGAGCCACCCAAGGGACCCCAAAACCACCCCAAAGGACCCCAAAACTGCCCCAGGGACCCCCAGAGCCACCCAAGGGACCCCAAAACTGCCCCAAAGGACCCCAAAACCGCCCCAGGGACCCCCCAGAGCCACCCAAGGGACCCCAAAACTGCCCCAAAGGACCCAAAACTGCCCCAGGGACCCCCCAGAGCCACCCAAGGGACCCCAAAACCACCCCAGGGACACCCACCCCCCCCAACCCCCCGCAGCCCCCGCCCCCCAAAAGCCATTCCCGGGCTCCCCGGACCCATTTTGGGGTGCCCCCCCCTTCCCCCCAACACAGCCGGTGCTGTCGCCCACCACCACCTTTATTGGCACGAAGTGTGTGGGGGGGGGTCCAGCACCCCCAAACCCCCCTTTCCCCCCCCCAACCCCATGCCGGGGGGGGTGGGGGTGGGGGTGGGCGTGGCGGGGTGCGATGATGTCAGTCGGCGGGGCAGAGGCGGTTGGTGATGTCATCCAGCAGCCAGTCGATGCCGGCCAGCAGGTTTTGGCCGGTGAAAGCCGAGCAGCCCTGGATGCACCAGTGGTGGCTCCGGATGGCGTCCAGCTCCAGCGCCTGGGGGGGACGGGGGCACCCTGGGGTGGGGGGGGGCACCCAAGGGGCATGGGGGGCACCCAGGGGTCCAGAGGGGCACCCAGGGGTGGGGGGGAACACCCAGGGGGCATGGGGGGGCACCCTGGGGTCAGGGGGGCACCCAAGGGGTATGGGGCGGCACCCAGGGGGCGGGGGGGGGCACCCAAGGGTCCATAGGGGCACCCAGGGGTGGGGGGGAGCACCCAGGGGGCATGGGGGGGGCACCCTGGGGTCAGGGAGGCACCCAAGGGGTATGGGGGGGCACCCAGGGGTCGGGGGGGGGGGCACCCAGGGGTCCAGAGGGGCACCCAGGGTCCCAGGGAGGGTCCACAGGGGCACCAAGAGGGCACCCAGGGGTGGGGGGGGCACCCAAGGGGTATGGGGGGGCACCCAAGGGGCATGGGGGGGCACCCAGGGGTGGGGGGAAGGTCCACAGGGGCACCAAGGGGTGTGGGGGGGGGCACCCTGGGGTTTGGGGGGGGGCACCCAGGGGTGGGGGGGACACCCAGGGGTCTGAGGGGGGGTCCAGAGAGGCACCCAGGGCTCTGGTGGGGGCATCCAGGGGGGCACCCTGGGGTCCGGGGGGGGCACCTAGAGGTTTGGGGGTGGGGGTCCCCCCGGGGTGGGGGGGTGGCAGCCAGGGGTCAGAGGGGGGCACCCAGGGTTTTGGGGGGGGCACCCAAGGGTGCAGGGACCCATCGCACCTCACGGATGGCGCTGGCCGGGAGGGCCCCGGGCAGGTCCTGCTTGTTGGCGAAGACGAGGAGGGTGGCCCCGGCCAGGCGCTGGGGACGGGGGGCAGCAGCAGCGTCACCCCCCCCCCAATGGCTCCATCGCTCTCCAGTGTCCCCACGTCCCCAGGGACCCCCCCCACGTCCCCCGTGAACACCCACTCCCCTGTGACCCCCCTATGCCCACGTCCCCCAGGACCCCCACGTCCCCTGTGACCCCTGTGACCCCCCCATCCCCACATCCCCTGGGACCCCCATGTCCCCCTTGACCCCCCTGTCCCCCCCACGTTCCCTGGGACCCCCCCATCCCAATGTCCCCCATGACCCCCCACGTCCCCCCCACACCCCCCCCCCACATCCCCTGTGACCCCCCCCCATCCCCACATCCCCCGGGACCCCCCCATCCCCATGTCCCCCAGGACCCCCCCTGTCCCCCCCATGTCCCCCGTGACCCCCCGATCCCCCGTGACCCCCCCATCCCCATGTCCCCCAGGACCCCCCCTGTCCCCCCCATGTCCCCCGTGACCCCCCCATCCCCCGTGACCCCCCCATCCCCATGTTCCCCCGATCCCCCGTGACCCCCCCATCCCCATGTCCCCCAGGACCCCCCCTGTCCCCCCCATCCCCCGTGACCTCCCCGTCCCCTGTGACCCCCCCATCCCCATGTCCCCCCCATCCCCTGTGACCCCCCCATCCCCATGTCCCCCCCCGTCCCCATGTCCCCCCCATCCCCATGTCCCCCCCATCCCCTGTGACCCCCCCATCCCCATGACCCCCCTGTGTCCCCCCCGTGTGTCCCCCCCCGTCCCCCCCCGCGGCCCCGTCACCTCCTCGCGCAGGAGCCCGCGCAGCTCGCGGGCGCAGAGCTGGAGCCGCTGCCGGTCGCCGCTGTCGACCACCCAGACGAGGCCGTCGGTGCTCTCGAAGTAGTTGCGCCAGTAGGAGCGGAGGGAGCTCTGCCCGCCCACGTCCCACACGTTCAGCTTGAACCTGCGGGGCCACCACCGCCATGGCCAACGCCGCCCCCGCCACGACCACCGCCACCATCACCGGCCAATGCGGCCACCGCCACCTCTACTGCCACGGCCAATGTGGCCATCGCCACGACCATCACCGTGGCCACCACCATGACCGCCACCGTCTCCACAACCAATGCGGCCACCACAACGACCACCACCATCGCCAGCATGGCCACCACGATGACTGTCACCATGACCGTAACCATGGTCAACGTGGCCACCCTCATGACCGCCATTGCCTCCACAGCCAAAGTGGCCACCACCCTGGCCAACATGGTCACTGCCATGGCCACCACCGTCTCCATGGCCAACATGGCCACCACCATGACCACTGCTGGCTCCACAGACAGTGTGGCCACCACCATGACCACCACCATGACCACCACCATGGCCAACGTGGCCATCACCATGACCACCACCATGACCATCACCATGGCCAACATGGCCACCACCGTGACCACGCCCATGGCCAACATGGCCACCACCATGACCACCACCATGGCAAACGTGGCCATCACCATGACCACCACCATGACCACACCCATGGCCAACGTGGCCATCACCGTGACCATGCCCATGGCCAACATGGCCACCACCATGGCCACCACCATGGCCAACGTGGCCATCACCATGACCACCACCATGACCACACCCACGGCCAACGTGGCCATTACCATGACCATGCCCATGGCCAACATGGCCACCACCGTGGCAAACGTGGCCATCACCATGACCACCACCATGACCACACCCACGGCCAACGTGGCCATCACCATGACCACGCCCATGGCCAACATGGCCACCACCATGACCACCACCATGGCCAACGTGGCCATCACCATGACCACCACCATGACCACACCCATGGCCAACGTGGCCATCACCATGACCATGCTCATGGCCAACATGGCCACCACCATGACCACCACCATGACCAATGTGGCCACCACCACGACCACCACCACGACCACCACCATGACCACGCCCATGGCCAACATGGCCACCACCACGACCACCACCGTCTCCGCAGCCGTGGCCACACACCCCCCCCGCCCCCGCTCACCCGCGGTGCTCCAGGGTCTTGATGTTGAAGCCGAGGGTGGGGGAGATGGTGGCCACGTCCTCCCCGTTGAACCTCTTCAGCAGCGTCGTCTTCCCCGCGTTGTCCAGGCCCCTGGTGAAGAGGCGGGGCTCTGTGGCCACGCCCCCTGCCACACCCACCAGCCCCACCCTCACTGGCCCCGCCCCTTCACGCCCAGCCCCACCCCCCTGCCGGTTGACCACGCCCCCACCCCATCGCCCCGCCCCTAACGGCCCTCAGCCGTAAGCCCCGCCCCCTGCCTTAACCCCGCCCCTCACCACGGCCCCGCCCCTCGCCCCTCGCCCCCTCCAGGCCCCGCCCCCCTCCAGGCCCCGCCTACAGCACGAGCAGCCGCAGCTCGCGCTCCTTCTCCCGCATCTTCTTCAGGATCGTCAGGAGCCCCATGGCCGCCGCGCGCCGCCGCTCGGCCCCGCCCCCGCCCCAGGCCCCGCCCCCGTCTCCCCATTGGCTCCCGCTGCCGGCGCCGTCCCTTCTCGTACTTCCCATTTCCGGGTGTGCGCCGATAGGAGCTCAGCGCCCCCTGCAGGGCGGGAGGACCCACGGCGGGAGGGGGGGGGTGTCCCGGGGGCGGGTCCCGGTGTCCGGTCCCCGTGTGTCCCCCGCCGTGTGTCCCCCCCCCGCCATGGCTGCCCTCCGCCTTCTCCTGCTGCTGCTGCTGCTGCTGCCGCCCCCGGCCCTGCCCGACCGCCCCGCCCCCGCCTGCCGCCTCCAGTGTAAGAACCGGGGGGACCCCTCCCCCCCGAAACCCCCCCCCCCCCCAGGGACCCCTCTTCTGGGTGCCCCCCCCGCCATAGGGACCCCTGTTCTGGGTGCCCCCCCCAGGGACCCAGGGGTCTGGGTGCCCCCCCTGCCATAGGGACCCCTGTTCTGGGTGCCCCCCCCAGGGACCCAGGGGTCTGGGTGCCCCCCCTGCCATAGGGACCCCTGTTCTGGGTGCCCCCCCCAGGGACCCCTCCTCTGGGTGCCCCCCCCGCCATAGGGACCCCTGTTCTGGGTGCCCCCCCCTCCCTAGGGCCCAGGTATCTGGGAGCCCCCCCCCTCCTCCAAGGGACCCAGGGTTTTGGGTGCCCCCCCCCCCCCAGGGACCCAAGTATCTGGGTGCCCCCCCCAAGGGACCCTCTCCTCTGGGTGCCCCCCCCCCCCCCAAAAGAGACCCAGGATTTTGGGTGCCACCCCCCCCACACCAGTGGGTGTCGGTGCCCCCAGGGGTGCAGGTGGGTTCGGGCGCCGGGGGGTGCCGGGGGGGAGGGGCAGCCGCCTGCGTGGGGCACTGCGAGTCCGGCGCCTTCCCCTCCCCCCACGCCATCATGGCCGCCAGCCGCCACCCCCGCACCTCCCTGGCCCAGTGCTGCACCATCGCCCGCGCGCACAAGGTGGGCTGGGGGGGGCTGGGGGGGGGGCTGGGGGGTTTGGGGGGGCTGGGGGGGGAGGGGGGAGGGGAGGAAGGGGCGTGGCGTGCAGAGAAGGGGGCGTGGCATGCTGAGAGGGGGCGTGGCATGCCATGAGGGGGCGTGGCATGCTGAGGGGGGCGTGGCATGCTGAGGGGGGCGTGTCAAAGCCCCCCCACCCCCCAGCACCAAGGCGTGCGACGGGGCCTCACGAGGGCGAGCGTGCAAGGGAGGGGAGGGGAGGGGCGTGGCCAGAGGAGGGCCCCGCCCTAGCCCCGCCCCTGGCCCCGCCCCCAGGTCTGGGTGACCCTCCATTGCCCCGGGGGCCCCCGCCGCCTCCCCACGGTCTCGGCCCGCGCCTGCCGCTGCGACATGTGCCGCCTCTCCCGCTACTGACCCCCCCCCACCCCGCCACGGCGGGGACCCCCCAGATGTTGGGGGAGGGGGTGTGTCACCCCCCCGGCACATCTGGATGCGTGTGTGTCCCCCCCAAATGTCGGGGTGTCCCCCGTGTCCCCCTCCCTGCCATTAAATGCAGCTGCATTGTGGAACGATGAGCAGTGTTGGGAGTTTGGGGGGGTCCCAGGGACACACAGAGAACTTTGGGGGGTCCCCGAGGGGGGGGGGGGCACACACCCAAAGGGGGGTGCTTAGGGGTGCGAGGGGGCTCCCAGGAGTTTGGGGGGGGTCCCTGGGGGGGTGTGAGGGGGACCCAGGGGTATGGGGGGGCACCCAGGGATGGGGGGGGGGGTGTCCCAGGAGGGTGGGGGGAACCTCCGAAGGGTGGGGGGGACCCAGAGACGGGGGTTCCAGGGGTGGGGGGTGGGGGTCCCGGGAGTTTAGGGGGGGACGCTTGGGGGGGGCAGAGGTGGGGGGGGCCCTTAGGGGTGTGAGGGGGTCCCAGGGGTATGGGGGGGACACCCAGGGGTGGGGGTCCCGCGGGTGGGGGGGGGTCCCAGGGGTGGGGGCAGAGGCCCACACACGGGGGGGGGGGGGGGGCCCTGTCCCACACCAGCCGCCTCCGCAGCTACTTCCGGCCCCCGCGGCACTTCCGCCTCCATCACTTCCGCCCGGAAGCTTCCGTCGTCAGGGTAACGTCGGGGGACCAGGGCCCCGCCCTCCTCCAGAACGCACCCTGCGCATGCGCTACGAGCGACGCGGCCCCCTCCTAATGCGCCTGCGCTCTCTCCATGGGCGGAGCGCATGCGTACTGCAGAAGGGGCGGGGCGGGTAACCCTACCAATCCGCTCTCTCGTTTTGTCCGATGGCCAATGGAGTGTCGCGGAACGGGACCGGAAGCAGAGAGGCGTGACCGGAAGTAGAGGGGCGTGGTCAGTAGCGGCGGGACCGGCGGCGGGGCCGGACCGGGTCGGGCGGGATGCGGCGGTGGGCGCCGGGGTGGTCGGAGGCCTTGAAGGCCCGGGCAGCCCGTTACGCGTTGGAACGATCGCTTGGGCCTTTCCTGGAAGAACGGCTGCGGTTGGAGCAACTCAGCCTCGATTTACGCGGCGGTACCGGCACCCTGCGCGATCTCCGGTTGTGCGCCGCGGTGAGGCCCGGCCTTGGCGGGGGGGGGGGGGGTGGGGAGAGGCCTCCGCGGGGAGGCTGAGGCCCGGTCCCGGTTTTCCCCCCGCTCTGCCAGGCGGTGGATGAGGTGCTGGCCGGGGCGGGGGCGCCGCTGGAGCTGCGGGAGGGCTGTCTGGGCGCCGTCACGGTCACCGTGCCCTGGGCCGCGCTGGGCAGCCGGGCCTGCTGCCTGCACGTCACCGGGCTGCGGCTGGCCCTGGGCCCCCGTGAGTGGGCTGGCGCCCCCCTTCCCCCCCCCGGGGCCCCCTGTCACCCCCCGCCCGGGGCCCCTGTCACCCCTCTCCCGTTGCACCCGGGGTCCCTGTCACCCCCCTCCTGTCACCCCCCCAGGGTCCCTGTCACCCCCCTTCTATTGTCCCCTGGGGTCCCTGTCATCCCCCCTGGGGTCCCTGTCATCCCCCCTGGGGTTCCTATCACCCCCCTCCCGTTGTCCCCCAGGTCCCCTGTCATCCCCCCGGGGCCCTGTCACCCCCCTCCTGTCACCCCCTGGGGTCCCTGTCACCCCCCTTCTATTGTCCCCCGGAGTCCCCATCACCTCCCCTCCTGTCACCCCCCCTGGGGTCCCTGTCACCCCCTCTCGTTGTCCCCCGCGTCCCTGTCACCCCCCCAGGCCCTGTCACCCCTGTGTACGCCCCCCCCACGTCCCCTCCCCATTCCCTCGTGTCCCTGCAGGGCAGTGGGGGGGGCCGGGGACAGGTCCCCCCCCCACAGGGCGACACGAACCGGGCCGGGACCCCCCCGTGGAGCCGCCCCCCCTGGAGGGGCTGGAGGCGCTGGCCCTCACCATCGACGCAGGTGGGGGGGGCAGGGACCTGGGGGGGGGACACTTGGGGACCTGGGGGGGGACCCAGGAGGAGCTGGGGGTCTGGGGGGGGGGAGGTGTTGAGGGGGGACCCCGGTGTCAAAGGGGGGGGGGGGGGCAGACATCCAGGGAGGGGGGGCCTGGGTGGCTGAGGGGGGGCACCCTGAGGTGTCTGGGGGGACCCAGGTGGTGGGGGGTGGGGAATGGACTTGGGGGGGGTCGTGCCTCAGTTTCCCCCCCCCCCAGTGCTGCGGCGGCTGCGGGTGGTGCTGGAGGACACGGTGCTGCGGGTGGAGCTGCCCCCGGGGGGGGCCCAGCCCGGAGCCGCCCTCGAGCTGCGTCTGCCCAGGTGGGATCGCGCCGGGGGGGGCGTCAGGGTGGGGGGGGGACACGCGACGTGACACCCAGGGGGCTGGGGACGGGGTGGGGGGTGGATCTGGGGGGGTGGGGGGCACCCAGGTGTCCGGGACGGACTGGGGGGGCCCCCAAGGGTCTGCGTGTGCGTGTCCCCCCCCAGGGTGGAGTACCAGGACGAGGGGGGGCTGGGGGCTGCCCCCCCCGCCGTGCTGCACAAGGGGCTGCGGCTCTGCGACCTGCGGGTCTTCTGCCAGGAGCTGCCACCGCGCTGGCCCCTGGTACGTGGCGTCCCCCCCTCGCGTCACCCTTCGCGTCCCTCACGGCGGCGCCGCTTGCGGCCCCCCCAGTGTCACCCTGTGCCCCCCCCCGTGGTGTCCCTCTCTGTCTCCCTCCCCCAGTGTCACCCCACGTCCCCCCCCCTTGGTGCCACCGTGTCCCCCTGTGCCCCCCCAGGAGGACGCGCCCCCCCCCGTGCAGGTGGGGTTCAGCCCCGGCCCCTCCGAGCTCTCCCTCAGGCTGAAGCAGAACGAGGCGCTGCCGGGACCCACGGTGGGGGCACCCATGGGTGCTGGGGGGGGGGGGGAGGCACCTCTGGGGGTTGGGGGATGCTGGGGGGGGGCACCCATGGGTGCTGGGGGGGGAGGCACCTCTGGGGGTTGGGGGATGCTGGGGGGGGGCACCCATGGGTGCTGGGGGGGGTTGACATCAGGGGGAAGGGGGCACTATGGTGTTTGGGGACACTTAGGGTGCTGGGGGGGTGCTTTTTTGGGGTGCTGGGGGGGAACCTGTGGGTGCTGGGGGGGTTTGAGATGGGGGAGGGGGCACCTATGGTGTTTGGGGACACTTAGGGTGCTGGGGGGGACACGTTTTGGGGTTTGGGGTGCTGGGGGGCACCTGTGGGGGTTGGGAGGTGCTGGGGGGCACCCATGGGTGCTGGGGGGGTGGCGTTTGAGACTGGGGGGAGGGGGCACCTATGGTGTTTGGGGACACTTAGGGTGCTGAGGGGGCACGTTTTGGGGTGCTGAGGGGCACCCAGGGGTACTGGGGGGGTTTTGGGGTGCTGGGGGGGGTGCAGGTTTTGGGGGTGCTGACAGCTGTGGGGGCGCAGGTGGACGTGGAGGGGAAGGTGGGGGCCCTGCACCTACTGCTGCCCCCCCCCGTGCTGGGGGCCCTGCGGGGGCTGCTGGGGGCCCTGAGCCCCCCCGGTGAGTGACACCCCCCCTTGGGGAGGGGAGGGGGGGGCACCCAGACCCCAGGGTCCCCCCTGGGGGGGGGGGGAGGTGTCACTGTGGAGGTCTGGGACCCTTTTGGGGTGTGGGACCCCCCCAGATGCCTGGGTCCTTGGGGGGGGTGGAGAGTTGGGGGTGTGGGACCCCCCCCTCACATGTGGGTCCTATTTCGGGGGGGAGTTTGGGGGTGTGGGACCCCCTGCGCCACCTGGGTCCTTCTGGGGGGGGGGGGGTTGCAGATGTGGGATCCCCCCTGGATACCTGGGTCCCTTGAGGGGGGTTTGGGGGTGTGGGACCCCCCCGACACTTGGCTTCTTTTTGGGGGGGGGGGGTTGGGGGTGTGGGACCCTCCCCTGGACACCTGGGTCCCGCAGAGCCGGGTGCCCCCCCCGCGGGGTGCAGCCGCCCCCTGGGCCCCCAGGACCTGCAGGTGATCGAGCGGGAGCTGAGCCGCTGCCTGCGGGGGGGGGACACCGCTGGCCCCCCCGGAGAGGACCCCGACTCCGGTGAGACCCCGGGGTGGGTTGGGGGTGTGTGGGGGGGTGTACAGGTGCTTGGGGGGGGGGGGTCGTGGGTGCTCTGTGAGTGGTTGGGGGGGCTCTGGG
Organism: Grus americana; assembly: GCF_028858705.1. Lineage (NCBI taxonomy): Eukaryota > Metazoa > Chordata > Aves > Gruiformes > Gruidae > Grus > Grus americana. Next base: position 239,720 of record NC_072886.1, on the reverse strand, counting down.
GGGGTGGGGGGGGCATTGGGGGGGACCGTGAGGGTCCTCACCCCTTCCCCCCCCCCCCAGATTTGTTCTACTCCATGACGGGGTCGCTGGGGGGTGACAGCGTGGCCCCCCCCGAGGAGACCCCCCTGGGCAGCCCCCCCCTGAGCCCTGCGGTGAGTGATGGGGGGCACTGGGGGTGGGAGGGGGGACCCTGGGGGGGGGTATCAGGGGTGGGGGCTATGGGGGGCACGGGGGGGGAATTGGGGGGGCTGTTTGGGTTTTGGGGGTGCTCCCTAGTGGGGGGGAGCACATACCCCCCCCCCCCATGTACTTCCTCCCCCCAGGGCAGCCCCTGGCGCCGGCCGCCCTCCCCCCACAGCTCTGCCCCCCCCCCGGTAAGTCGGGGTCCCCTTGGGGGGGGGGTTGGGGTGGGGGTGGGGATCCCTGGACCCCTGGGTGTCATTGTGTGCCCCCCCCCCCCACTGCTGACGCTGTCCCCAGGGCGGGGCCCCCCATGGCGGGGGGGCGCGCGGGTGCGGGTGACGCTGGGGACGGTGACGGTGACGCTGCCGGAGGAGGAGGAAGAGGAGGAGGAAGAGGAGGAGGAGGAGGAGGGGTCGCCCCCCCCCGGGTCCTACCATCGCTTGTGGGCGGGGCTTACTGCTGGCCACGCCCACCCCACCTCGGGCCACGCCCTCCCCTTCCCACACCTCAGGTATTGCCACGCCCCCCTCCATTTGCATGCTCCGGCCCCGCCCCCTCTCCATTTGCATGCTCTGGCCCTGCCCCCTCTCCGGCCCCACCCCCTCTCCATTTGCATGCTCCGGCCCCGCCCCCTCTCCGGCCCCGCCCCCTCTCCGGCCCCGCCCCCTCTCCGGCCCCGCCCCCTCTCCGGCCCCGCCCCCTCTCCGGCCCCGCCCCCTCTCCGGCCCCGCCCCCTCTCCGGCCCCGCCCCCTCTCCGGCCCCGCCCCCTCTCCGGCCCCGCCCCCTCTCCGGCCCCGCCCCCTCTCCGGCCCCGCCCCCTCTCCGGCCCCGCCCCCTCTCCGGCCCCGCCCCCTCTCCGGCCCCGCCCCCTCTCCGGCCCCGCCCCCTCTCCGGCCCCGCCCCCTCTCCGGCCCCGCCCCCTCTCCGGCCCCGCCCCCTCTCCGGCCCCGCCCCCTCTCCGGCCCCGCCCCCTCTCCGGCCCCGCCCCCTCTCCGGCCCCGCCCCCTCTCCGGCCCCGCCCCCTCTCCGGCCCCGCCCCCTCTCCGGCCCCGCCCCCTCTCCGGCCCCGCCCCCTCTCCGGCCCCGCCCCCTCTCCGGCCCCGCCCCCTCTCCGGCCCCGCCCCCTCTCCGGCCCCGCCCCCTCTCCGGCCCCGCCCCCTCTCCGGCCCCGCCCCCTCTCCGGCCCCGCCCCCTCTCCGGCCCCGCCCCCTCTCCGGCCCCGCCCCCTCTCCGGCCCCGCCCCCTCTCCGGCCCCGCCCCCTCTCCGGCCCCGCCCCCTCTCCGGCCCCGCCCCCTCTCCGGCCCCGCCCCCTCTCCGGCCCCGCCCCCTCTCCGGCCCCGCCCCCTCTCCGGCCCCGCCCCCTCTCCGGCCCCGCCCCCTCTCCGGCCCCGCCCCCTCTCCGGCCCCGCCCCCTCTCCGGCCCCGCCCCCTCTCCGGCCCCGCCCCCTCTCCGGCCCCGCCCCTCCTCTTTGCATGCACTGGCCATGCCCCCTCTCTGGCCCTGCCCCCGGCCATGCCCTCTCTGGCCCCGCCCCTCTCTGACCCCGCCCCCTGACCCGCCCCCTCCATTTGCATGTACAGACCCTGCTCCCCTCTGGCCCCGCCCCCCCACCTTGGGCTGTGCCCTCCCCTTCCCACACCTCAGGTATTGCCATGCCCCCCCCCGTTTGCATGCACTGACCCCGCCCCCTTGCTGACCCCGCCCCCTTGCTGACCCCGCCCCCTCTGACCACGCCCCCTGCTGGCCCCGCCCACAGGCTGTCGGCAGGGGGGGCGCAGGCAGGGCTGGAGCTGGGGGGGCCGGGGGGGCCCCTGGGGCAGCTCTCGCTCGCCCGCATGGAGCTGCTGGAGGAGCTGCCGGGGGCGGAGCCACACCGCCTGCAGGTGGGCGGGGCCACGGGGGAGGGGGCGGGGCTTGGGCAGGGTTTGTGGGATGGAAGTGGGTGGGGCTTGAGGGTGGGCGGGGCTTGGGCAGGGAGGGGGCGGAGCTTTGGAGTGGGTGTGGGGAGGTGCTGCTGTGCAGGGGGCGGGGCTGGGAGCTGGGGGGTGGGGCCAGGAGTGGGGCGTGGCAGGGGTCTCGTGGGTGGAGCTTGGGGGGGTGGGGCTGGGAGCTGGGGGGTGTGAGGTCACCTGCAGCCCCGCCCCCAGATGCTGCGGTTTCCCATGGCGACGGCTGGCCCCGCCCCAGCCCAGCCCTGCCTCCGCCTGCGCTACGGCCCCCCCAGCCCCGCCCCCCCCGGGGACCCCCCCGTGCAGGTGAGTGGGGGAGGGGGGGCCCCAAGCCCCCCCCTCAGACAGGCTGGGGGGGCCCCGATCCCCCCTGGGGGAGGGGGGGGGCCCTGAGGGTGGGGAGTCCCCAGCCCCCCCCCCCCTTGCCCTGCAGACTGGACCCCCCCCAACCCCATGGCCCCCGTTTCCCCTTTTGGGCCCTCCCGTTCCGCCCCTGACCCCTAATTTGCCCCACTAGGCCCCCCCCAGGGCCCCCCCAAGCCCCCTGGGACCTTGAGTCGGGCCCCCGCACACCCCCAGGGCCACTCTGACCCCCAAGGCCCCCATTTGGCCCCAGAGGCCCCCCCAGCGACCCCCTCTGGGCCCTCCCATTCTGTCCTGACCCCTAATTTGCCCCACTAGGCCCCCCAGGGCCCCCCCAAGCCCCCTGGGCCCTTGAATTGGGCCCCCCCACACCCCCAGGGCCACTCTGACCCCCAAGGCCCCCCCAGGGACCCCCTCTGGGCCCTCCCATTCTGCCCCTGACCCCTAGTTTACCCCACTAGGCCCCCCCCTGCGCCCCCCCAACCCCCCTGGGACCTTGAGTCGGGCCCCCCAGGCCCCCTCAGCCCCCCGGTTGCCCCCCCCCCCCACCAGGCCCCCCCCCTGACCCGGGAGCTGTCCCTGGAGCTGAGCCCTTTGGAGAGCGACCTGGACCTGGGGCTGATTGACAGGCTTGGCCCCGCCCTCACCTGCCTGATTGGCCCCACCCCTGAGCAGGCCACACCCCCTGGCAAGGTGGGTGGGGTCCTGAGGGGCTGGGGGGCGGGGCTTTGGGTGGGCAGAGTTTGGGTGTGGGTGGGGCTTAAGGGGGTGGAGCTTAGGCTGTGGGCGGGGCTGGGTTTGGATTGGGGGTGTGGCTTATGCTAATGAAGGGGTGGGGCTTGTGAGGGGTGGGGCATTACTGTGGGTGGAGCTTGGGGGTGTGGGACCTTGGAGTGGGCGGGGCTTGTGGTTTGTGGGCGTGTCCTGATGTGGCCCCACCCCCAGGGGCTGCAGTGGGCGTGTCCCAGCGTGCGGTGGGCGGCACCGGGGGCGGTGCTACGGCTCCGGCTGCCCCGCGTGGATCTGCGCCCCCCCCCGGCACGGGGACCCCCCCCAAACCTGCGCCCCGAAAGTTTCCGACTGGAACTGGGGGAGCCCCGCGGGAGGGCGGGGCCGAAGGGCGGGGTCTTGGTCTGCACCCACCTGCTGGGTGAGGCGGGGGGGGGGGATGTGGGGGGGGGCTCCGGTCTGTGCCCACCCCCCCGGGTGACATTTGGGGGGGGGGGGGGGGGGTTGGTGTCCATGTCCTGGGTGAGGGGGGGGGGTGGTGTCCACGTCAGGGGCGCGGGGGGGGGTGGGTTGGTGTCTATGTCCTGGGTGACATTTGGGGGGGGGGGGTGTTGGTGTCCACGTCCTGGGTGAGGGGGGGGGTTGGTGTCCACGTCCTGGGTGACATTTGGGGGGGGGTGTGGTGTCCACATCAGGGGTGCGGGGGGAGGGGTTGGTGTCCATGTCCTGGGTGACATTTGGGGGGGGGGGGTTGGTGTCCACGTCCTGGGTGACATTTGGGGGGGGTGGTGTCCATGTCTTGGGTGACATGTGGTGGGGGGGGGGGGGTTGGTGTCCACGTCCTGGGTGACATTTGGGGGGGGGGGTTGGTGTCCACGTCAGGGGCATGGGGGGGGGGTTGGTGTCCACGTCCTGGGTGACATTTGGGGGGGGGTTGGTGTCCACATCAGGGGCGCGGGGGGGGGGGGTGTGACACGGGGGGCCCAGGGAGGGAGGGGGGGTACGGGCTTGGGGGGGACACACACACACAGCTGTGACACACATCTGTCCCCACCCCCCATGTGTGTTCCCCCCCCCAGTTGTTTACGAGTCCGAGGACATGGGGAACGTCCCCTGCCTGCGCGTGGAGCCCGGCCCTGCCCCCGGTGGCACCTCCTGCCTGCCCACGTGAGCTGGGGGGGGACGTGGGACGTCTGGGTGCCCCGGGGGGTCGGAGGGGGCACCTGGGGGGGGGACATGGGACGTCTGGGTGCCCTGGGGGATCGGAGGGGGGCACCTGGGGGGGGACATGGGATGTCTGGGTGCCCTGGGGGGTTGGAGGGGGCACCTGGGTTCCCTGGGGGGGGACATGGGACGTCTGGGTGCCCCGGGGGGTCGGAGGGGGGCACCTGGGTGCCCCAGGGGTTCGGGGGGGGATGCCTGGGGGGGGACATGGGATGTCTGGGTGCCCTGGGGCGTCAGAGGGGGGCACCTGGGGGGAGGACATGGGATGTCTGGGTGCCCTGGGGCGTCAGAGGGGGGCACCTGGGGGGGGACATGGGACGTCTGGGTGCCCCGGGGGGTCGGAGGGGGGCACCTGGGTGCCCCAGGGGTTCGGGGGGACGCACGTGGGACACCTGGGTGCCCTGGGGGGTTGGGGGGGGATGCCTGGGGGGGGGACATGGGATGTCTGGGTGACCTGGGGGTGGTCGGAGGGGGCACCTGGGTTCCCTGGGGGGGGACATGGGACGTCTGGGTGCCCTGGGGCGTCAGAGGGGCGCACCTGGGGGGGGGACATGGGATGTCTGGGTGCCCTGGGGGGTTGGAGGGGGCACCTGGGTTCCCTGGGGGGGGACATGGGACGTCTGGGTGCCCTGGGGGGTTGGAGGGGGCACCTGGGTTCCCTGGGGGGGGACATGGGATGTCTGGGTGCCCTGGGGGGTTGGAGGGGGCACCTGGGTGCCCCAGGGGTTCGGGGGGGGATGCCTGGGGGGGGACATGGGACGCCTGGGGGGGGTCGGGGACACATCCTGCGCTGAGCTGGACACCTGGGTCCCGCAGGCTGGAGGTGACGGTGCCCGACCCCCCCTCAGGGGTCCCCCCCGGGCCCCCCCCAACGCCTTTCTCTGCCCGACGTAACATCTACGAGAGCCACGAGGTGGGGTCACTCTCTGTTCCCCGCCTTGTCTGTGGCGTGCGTCCCCCCCACCTTTGCCTTGGTTTTGGGGTGCTTGTCGCCCCTTCCCCCCCCCCCCCCAAGGTGCTGTCCCTTTTTCAGGGGTCCCTTGTTCTCTCTTTGGGGTCTTTGTTAGATCGGGGGGAGGTTTCTGGGTGTCCCCAGTGGGGGTTGGGGGGCTCATGGTGGGGTTTGGGGGGGGCTGGGCAGTCTCTGTAGGGCTTGGGGGGGCCCTGGGAGGAGTTGGGGGGGGTCCTCAGGGGGTTCCCTGGGGGGGGTTGGGATGCTTTATGGGCTTTGGGGTGGGTCCCTATGGGTTTTGGGGTGCTCCTGGGGGGGGTTTTGGGGGGGGGTGGGATGGCGGTGAGGCCCCCGATGCCACAGTGTGCCCCCCCCTTCCCCCTCCCCAGCTGGTGCTGCCGGGGACCCCCGAGGAACTGGAGTCGTTTGTGGGGGGGGCGCTGAGGGGGGCCCCCTGCACCCTGCGCCTGACGCTGCCCCGCGCCCACCTGCGCCTGCGCCCCCCCGAGCTCACCCAGCGCCTCTACAACAGGTTTGGGGGGGGGATTTGGGGTGGGGGGGTCCCCTGTCCCCCCCCCGTGGTGTCTGATGTCACCTCCCCCCCCCCAGAATCAACAACGATCTCCTGCTATGGGAGCCTGCTGGCCACGCCCCCTCGGGAGGCCACGCCCCCTCGGGAGGCCACGCCCCCTCGGGAGGCCACGCCCCCTCGGGAGGCCCCGCCCCCTCGGGAGGCCCCGCCCCCTCGGGAGGCCCCGCCCCTTCACAGAGCCCCGCCCCCTCGGGAGGCCCCGCCCACACCAGAGGCTCCGCCCCTCCGGGCTCCGACACCTTCAAGCCCTGCAAGTCGGCTGTGGGGACGGGTGAGCGCGGGTTTGGGGGGTCCCCTGGGGTTTTGGGGGGTCTCCTGGGGTTTTGGGGGGTCCCTGGGGTTTTGGGGGGGTGCCCTGGGTTTGGGGAGTGCCCTGGGGTTTTGGGGGTTCCCCTGGGGTTTGGGGGGGGGTGCCCCTGGGGTTTTGGGGGGTGCCCCCAGGTTTGGGGGGGTCCCCCCGGGGTTTTGGGGGGTGCCCCGGGGTTTTGGAGGGGTCCCCCCGGGTTTTGGAGGGGTGCCCCCGGGTTTGGGGGGGTACCCTGGGGTTTTGGGGGGGTACCCTGGGGTTTTGGGGGGGGTGCCCCGGGGTTTTGGGGGGTCTCTGGGGTTTTGGGGGGGTGCCCTGGGGTTTTGGGGGGGTCCCCTGGGGTTTTGGGGGGTGCCCCCGGGTTTGGGGGAGTCCCTGGGGTTTTGGAGGGGTCCCCCGGGGTTTTTGGGGGTCCCCTGGGGTTTGGGGGGGGTGCCCCTGGGGTTTTGGGGGGTGCCCCCAGGTTTGGGGGGGTCCCCCCGGGGTTTTGGAGGGGTCCCCCCGGGTTTTGGAGGGCTGCCCCCGGGTTTGGGGGGTCCCTGGGGTTTTGGGGGGGGTGCCCCGGGGTTTTGGGGGGTCTCTGGGGTTTTGGGGGGGTGCCCTGGGGTTTGGGGGGGTCCCCCGGGTTTGGGGGGGTCCCTGGGGTTTTGGGGGGCGTCCCCCGGGGTTTTGGAGGGGTGCCCCGGGGTTTTTGGGGGTCCCCCCGGGTTTGGGGGGGGTCCCCTGGGGTTTGGGGGTCCCCTGGGGTTTGGGGGGGGTGCCCCTGGGGTTTTGGGGGGTGCCCCCGGGGTTTTGGGGGTCCCCTGGGTTTTGGGGGGGGGTGCCCCGGGTTTGGGGAGTGCCCTGGGGTTTTGGGGGGGTGCCCCGGGGTTTTGGGGGGTCTCTGGGGTTTTGGGGGGGTGCCCTGGGATTTTGGGGGGTCCCCCCGGGTTTTGGGGGGGTCCCCGGGGTTTTGGGGGGCATCCCCCGGGGTTTTGGGGGGTCCCCCCCGGGTTTTGGGGGGGTCCCCTGGGTTTTGGGGTGCCGTGGGGGTCTGGATCTGGGGTGCTCCTGGTTTTTTGGGTGCTCTGGGGCCTGGAGTTGGGTCCCCCTTGGGTTTTGGGGGGGTCCCCCTGGATTTTGGGGTGCAGTAGGACCCAGACCTGGGGTCTCCCCGGTTTTTGGGGTGCTGTGGATCCCCACTGACACCCCCCCCCCCCCAGACTCGGAGGAGGAGGAGGAGGAAGAGGAGGACGAAGGCCCCACGGTGACACCGGGGGACGCGGGGGACGCGCCCCCCCCAACCCAGAGCGGCGTCGCCGTCCTCGTCACCGTCCTGCGGGGCCGCGTCACCGCCCACTGTCACCCCACGGTGCGTCTGGGGGGACCCCGGCCCCCCCGTTCCCCCCAACACCCCCCCCCCATCCCCTGGGTCCCCCCCAGGTCCCCCCCAGCCCCTCCCTGTCCCCTCTGTGTCACTTGGGGGTCCCCCGGTCCCCCCCCCATCACCCCAGACCCCCCCAATCCCCCTAGGTCCCTCCCTGTCACCCCTCTGTCCTTTGGGGTCCCCTCTCTGATCCCCCCCATCCCCTGGGTCCCCCCTGGGTCCCCCCCAGCCCCTCCCTGTCCCCTCTGTGTCACTTGGGGGTCCCCCGGTCCCCCCCCATCACCCCAGACCCCCCCCAATCCCCCCAGGTCCCCCCCAGCCCCTCCCTGTCCCCTTTCTGTCACTTGGGGGTCCCCCGGTCCCCCCCCCCATCACCCCAGACCCCCCCCAATCCCCCCAGGTCCCCCCCAGCCCCTCCCTGTCCCCTTTCTGTCACTTGGGGGTCCCCCGGTCCCCCCCCCATCACCCCAGACCCCCCCAATCCCCCTAGGTCCCTCTCTGTCACCCCTCTGTCCTTTGGGGTCCCCTCTCTGACCCCCCCCCCATCCCCTGGGTCCCCCCCAGGTCCCCCCCAGCCCCTCCCTGTCCCCTCTGTGTCACTTGGGGGCCCCCCGGTCCCCCCCATCACCCCAGACCCCCCCCAATCCCCCTGGGTCCCCTCCCTGTCCCCTTTGTGTCACTTGGGGGTCCCCCCCTGCCCCCCCCCATCCTCCCTGTCACCCCGGGGTCCCCGCTGGGGGTCCTGCCCCCCCCCCCCCGGGTGACAGTGGGGTGTCCGTCCCCTCCCCCCCCCCAGGAGGGGGTTTCGGGGGGCTGCCTGGTGCTGGAGGTGGGGGAGGGGCGGCTCTGCATCCTGCCCCGCCCGGGGGGCCGGGGGGGCCACGCCCACGCCTGCGCCGAGGCCCGGCACGTCGCCCTCTACCACGGTACGGGGGGGACCCCAAAAATGGGGGGGACCCCAAAAATGGGGGGGGGGCTTCCTGAAAGGGGGAGGGGCCAGGAAAGGGGGAGGGGCCAGGAAAGGGGGAGGGGCATCCCCAGAAGGGGGGGGGCTTCCCCAAAGGGGGGAGGGGCATAATGGAGGGGGCACCCCCAAAAGGGGGCGTGGGTTTGGGGGGGCCCTGCCAGCCCCGGGGGTTCCCTGTGGTTTGGGGGGGGTGGGGGGGTGTGTCCCAGTTTCGGGGGGCTGGAGGGTCCCCCCCCCCACTCTGCCCCCCCCCCCCCCCCCCCCAGGGTCGGTGCCGGAGGAGGCGGGGGAGGGGCTGGAGGTGCCGGGGGAGGGGGGGCCGCCCCCCCCCCTGCTCCCCACCCTGCTGCCCTGGGAGGAGCCCGCGCCCCCCCCCGGGGTCCCCCTGCCCCCCCGAATGCTGGGGCTCGCGCTGGGGAGCAGCCTGGACCCCCGGAGCAACGTCAGGGTGGGGACACGGGGGGGGACCCGGGGGGGGGGGGGACGTTGGGGGGGACTGGGGATATGGGGGGGCATTGGGGGGGATGGGGGGGCATTGGGGGGGACATTGGGGGGGCATTGGGGGGGATGGGGGGACACGGGGGGGACAGGGGGGGACTGGGGACATGGGGGGGTGTTGTGGGGGACATTGGGGGGATGGGGGGACACGGGGGGGGACATGGGGGGGGGGACACGTTGGGGGGACTGGGGATATGGGGGGGCATTGGGGGGGATGGGGGGCATTAGGGGGGGACATTGGGGGGGATGGGGGGACACGGGGGGGACAGGGGGGGACTGGGGACATGGGGGGGTGTTGTGGGGGACATTGGGGGGATGGGGGGACACGGGGGGGACAGGGGGGGACTGGGGACATGGGGGGGTGTTGTGGGGGACATTGGGGGGATGGGGGGACACGGGGGGGACATGGGGGGGGGGGACACGTTGGGGGGGACTGGGGATATGGGGGGGCATTGGGGGGGATGGGGGGGCATTGGGGGGGATGGGGGGGCATTAGGGGGGGACATTGGGGGGGATGGGGGGACACGGGGGGGACAGGGGGGGACTGGGGACATGGGGGGGCGTTGTGGGGGACATTGGGGGGGATGTGGGGACACGGGGGAGGACATGGGGGGGCATTGGGGGGGATGGGGGGGCGTTGGGGGGGACATTGGGGGGGATGTGGGGACGCGGGGGGGGACATGGGGGGGCATTGGGGGGACTGGGGACATGGGGGGACATTGTGGGGGACATTGGGGGGGATGGGGGGACACGGGGGGGACAGGGGGGGACTGGGGACATGGGGGGGCGTTGTGGGGGACATTGGGGGGATGGGGGGACACGGGGGGGGACATGGGGGGGCATTGGGGGGGACATTGGGGGGACACGGGGGGGACGTGGAGGACATTGGGGGTAATGGGGGGTGCTATGGGGGGGCACGTGAGGGATGGGGGGGCACAGGGGACACGGGATGGGGGGGGACAGGACCTGGGGACGTTGGGGGACACTGAGGGATGGGGGGGGGGGCACCCGGGGTGACGCCGTGCCCCTGCCCCCCCCCCAGGAGCTGGTGGTGACGGTGGCCCTGGAGGGGGTGACGCTGCGGCACCGCCCCGCCCCCCCCGGGCAGCGCTGGTACAGCCAGGTACGGGGGAGGGGGCAGGTTTGGGGGGACCCCAGGTTTGGGGGGGTTTAGGGCTCCCCAGTTTGGGGGGTCTCTGGTTTTGGGGTCCCCACTTGGGGGGGTCGCTAGGTGGGGGGGGGGGCGTTTGGGGGTCGCTGTTTGGGGGGGGCATTTTGGGGTGCCCAGTTTGGGGGTGCAGATGGGGGGGCATTTGGAGGTGCCTGGGTTTGGGGCTCTGGTTTAGGGGGGGCCGCGGTTGGTGGGAGCTGTTGAGGGTGGGGGGTGTTTGGGGGGTGCTGGGGTGGGGGCAGTTTTGGGGTGTCCCCCCTGACGCCCCCTCCCCCCTTTTCAGCTGCTGGCCCTGCTGGCGGTGGAGGACGAGCCGGTTTTGGGGTACACGGCACCCACCCCCCTCACCCAGCTGCACCTGCACCTCTGCCGCTGCGCCCTCGACTACAGGTTGGGGGGGTCCCCCAAACCCCTGGGGGGGTCCCCCCAAACCCCTGGGTCCCCCCAAACCCCTGGGGGTCCCCCCCCAAACCCCTGGGTCCCCCCCCAAACTCCTGGCTCCCCCCCCACATTTCTGGATCCCCCCAAACCCCTGGGGGTCCCCCCCAAACTCCTGGCTCCCCCCCCCATTTCTGGGTCCCCCCCCAAACCCCTGGGTTCCCCCAAACCTCTGGGTGTCCCCCCCAAACCCCTGGTTCCCCCCCAAATTTTTGGGTGCCCCCAAACTCAGGATCCCCCCAACCCCTTGAGTCCCCTGGGGGGGGGGGCAGCACCCAGATCCCTTGGGGGGGGTTGGGGGGAGCACCCAGTTCTTTGGGTGGGGGGGGGTGTGTATGTGGGGGGGGACACCCCAAATCCTGGGGTCCCCCCTGAGGTGCCCCCACCCCCCCCCCCCCAGACCCCCACCCCTCCCCCTGCGCGTCCTGGTCACCGCCGAGACCTTCAGCGTCACCAGCACCATCGTCACCGACACCGCCGTCTTCCTGCTCAGGTCTGGGGGGGCACGGGGGGGATGGGGACCCCCCAAGAATGTGGGGGGGACCCCCCCTAACTGCCCCTGCTTCCCCCCCCCCCCCCCGACTTTTACAGACTCATGGTGGACGACGGCGCCGTGTTCCTCAGCGAGCGCTGGCGCGAGGACGCGCTGGAGCTGCAGCGAGGTACCGCGTCACCCGCGTCACCCCACGGAGCCCCCCCACTTCTCTCTGAGGCCGCAGGGTGGGGGGACCCCGCTGTCTGGGGAGGGGGGGGCACCCCCATTTATCCCTATGTGCCCCCCCCCCCCCCAGATTACGTCTGCGTTCTGGACGTCGACTTCTTGGAGCTGGTGGTCACCACCTGGAAGGGCGACGGCGAGGGGCAGAGCCCGGTGAGTTGGGGGGCAGCCGTGGGGCGGGGGGGGGGGGGGCAATGGGGCAGAGAGGGGGGGCAGGGAGGGATTTTGGGGGGCAGACGGGGAGCTGTGGGGCAAGGGGAGGTGCTGGGGGGGCAAATGGGGGCCTCTGTGGGGCAGTGGGGGGGTGTTGGGGAGCAGATGGGGGGCTCTGTGGGGCAGAGGGGGGCAGATGGGGGGGCTCCGTGGGGCAGAGGGGGGTCGCCGTGGGTCAGCCCCGCCTGCCCCCCAGCCCTGCCCGCGGGAGGAGCTGCGGTTGGCGCCCGCCCGCCTGCGCGCCCGCACCTGCCCCGACAGCGCCGCCGCCATCGCCCGGCTCCTGCGGCACCTGGGCGGCCCCACGGCCGGACCCACAGCCGGACCCACGGCGGGACCCACGGCGGGACCCACGGCGGGACCCACGGCCGGTCCTCCTTCATCTCACGGGGACAGCCAGGTGGGTGGGGGGGTGCTGGGGACACCACGGGGACCCCCCCACTGCCCCGCAGGAACCCCCCAAGTGGGTTCGGGGGTGAAGCGTGGACCCTCGTTGCCCCACAGTGCCCCCCAAGTGGGTTTGGGGGAGCATAGGAACACTGCAGTGACCCCCAAGATCCTTGGGGTGCTGTGGGGCAGCAGGGGGGTGCTCAGGGCACTGTGGGTCGGGGTGCTCGGCGCCCCACAGCTGTGCCCCCCCCCAGGTCTCCCCGGCCCCCCCCGGCCCCCCCACGGCCACCATCAACCAGCAGGACCTGACGGACGCCCTCCGCGACGCCCCACGGCTGCCCCACGGCGCCCCACAACCCCCCGGTACGGCTTGGGGGGCAGATGTGGGTCTTGGGGAGACAGTTATGGGTCAGGGGGGTGCAGGCATGGGGCTGACCCCCCCCTTTTCCCCCCAGATGAGGCCCCGCCGCCCCCCCCAGCCCCCCCTGTCTCTGTGTACCTGTTTCCCGGTGAGGGGGGGCCCCGGCCCCACAGCGGCCCCATAGCGGCTCCTCCGGCCCCCCCTGAGCCCCCCCCAGCTCCGTTGGGGGGCAACGACAGCCCCGACCCTGACGGCTTCTGCATCCTGGATGCCCCCGGCACCCCCAGCCCCGTGAGTTGGGGGGGGGGGTGGATCGGGGGGGGCTGGGGGTGACCTGGGGCTGGGTCTTGTAAGCTGGGGGGGGTCATGAGGGCTGGGGGGGTCCCTGGGGGGGGGGCGTCTTGTGGTCTGAGGGGGTCCCTGGGGGGCACCGGGGGTCCTTGGGGGGGGCTGTTGTGGGCTGGGGGGGGTCTCTGAGAGCTGGGGGAGTCCCTGGGGGGGCACCGGGGGGCCCTGGGGGGGGGGGTTGTGGAATGGGGGGGTCCCTGGGGGGCACCAGGGGTCTCTGGGGGGGGGGGTGTTGTGGAGTGGGGGGGTTCCCTGGGGGGCACCAGGGGTCTCTGGGGGGGGGGGTGTTGTGGAGTGGGGGGGTTCCCTGGGGGGCACCGGGGGTCTCTGGGGGGGGTGTTGTGGAATGGGGGGGTTCCCTGGGGGGCACCGGGGGTCTCTGGGGGGGGTGTTGTGGAATGGGGGGGTCCCTGGGGGGCACCAGGGGTCTCTGGGGGGGTATCATGGGCTGGGGGGGTCCTTGGGGGGTCCCTGAGGGCTGGTAGGGGACCATGGGGGGGTGTTGCGGGCTGGGGGGGGGGTCCCTGGGGGGCACCAGGGCATCAGGTTGGGGCGTCAGGCTCTGCCCCCCCCCCGACCCCAGGGCGCCGTGGAAACCCCCCGGGTGCGTTGGTTGGTGCCGGGACCCCTGCGGGTGCAGGACGGGCACTTCGGCCCCCCCCGGGGGGAACGGGACCGGCTGCGCCCCCCCCCAGGGCTGCCCCCCCCCCCGCAGCCGCCTGCTGCTGCGCGACGTCTCCCTGCAGTGGCAGCTCTACGGGGGGCGGGACTTCGGGGCTGGCCCCGCCCACGCACGGTGAGACACGCCCCCTTCTGGGCGGGGCTTGGGGGTGGGCGGGGCCAATGTGCATAATGTTGCCTTATAGGGAAGGGGGGTGGGGAGTGGGTGGGGTTAAGGTGGAGGCCACACCCCCTTGAAGGCGTGGCCTGGGTGGGTGCTGTGGGGGTGTGGTCATGGTGCAGGCCACACCCCCAGCACCCCATAGATGGTTGTGGGTGGGGCTTAGGGGGGTGTGGTCACACATATGCCCCACCCCCTTCAGGTCTCGCCGCAGTGGCCACGCCCCCTCTGGCTCCGCCCAGTCCCGGTGGCGAAACCGGGGGGGCCCCGGACGGAGACCGGAGCTGCTGATGGAGCTGCACCTCGGCAAGGTGGGGGGCCGGGGGGTCTGGGGGGGTCCTGGGGGGGCTGGGGGTCCTGAGGGTCCTGGGGGGGGGTCCTGGGAGGTCTTTGGGGGGGTCTTTGGGGGAGTCTGGGGGGGGCCTGGGGGGTCTTTGGGGGAGGTTGGGGGTCCTGAGGGTCCTTGGGGGGGTCTGGGGGGGGCCCTGAGGGTCCTTGGGGGGGTCCTGGGGGGGTTGGGGGTCTTTGGGGGGGTCTGGGGGGGGTTGGGGGTCCTGGGGGGTCCTGAGGGTCCTTGGGGGGGTCTGGGGGGGGTTGAGGGTCCTGGGGGGTCTTTGGGGGAGTCTGGGGGGGGTCCTGGGGGGGTTTGGGGGGGGTCCTGGGGGGGGGTCCAGGGGGTCTGGGCAGGGTCCTGAGGGTCCTGGGGGGGGTCTGGGGGGGGCCTGGGGGTCTTTGGGGGGGTCTGGGGGGGTTGGGGCTACTGGGAGGGGTCCTGAAGGGGGTCCGGGGGGGGGTTGGGGGTACCGGGAGGGGTCTGAGGGGGGTCCTGAAGGGGTCCTGGGGGGGTCCTGGGGGTCTGGGGGGTCCTGGGAGGCTGGCGGGGGGTCTGGGGGAGGGTCCTGGGGGTCTGGGGGGGGGTTGGGGGTACTGGGGGGGTCCTGGGGGGCTCTGGGGGTCTTGGGGGGTCCTTGAGGGGATCCTGAGGGTCCCTGGGGGGGTCCTGGGGCAGCTGAGGGGGCCCTGGGGGGGGGTCCTGGGGTGTTTTGGGGGGGTCCTGGGGGTCTTGGGGGGGATCTGGGGGGGCCCAGGAGGTGAAGGGGAGGGGGGCGCATGGGGGGGTAAAGGGGGGCCTGGGGGATAACGGGGGGTGCTGGCGGTGCCCCCCATTGCCCCCCATTGCCCCCCCCCCAGGTGAGCGTGCAGCACGAGAGCTACGAGGCGGCGGCCGTGGGGCAGCCGTGGGGCGGCCGTGGGGCGGCCGTGGGGCCGGGGGAGCAGCCCACCGCCCGCCTGGTGCTGCTGGTGCAGGAGCTGGAGCTGCGGGATCGCCTGGGGGGGGGCACGGCCCCCCCTTTCCTCTGCCGACACCCCCGGGGGGGGGCCCCCCCCCGCAGCCCCCCACGGTACGGGATCCCCGATCTGCTCCCCAGCGCTGAGCACCCCCGTTAGTGCCCCCCAAATTGTGACCCCCGTTAGTGCCCCCCCAATTCTGACCCCGTTAGTGCCCCCCAATTCTGACCCCCGTTAGTGCCCCCCCAATTCTGACCCCGTTAGTGCCCCCCAATTCTGACCCCCGTTAGTGCCCCCCCAATTCTGACCCCGTTAGTGCCCCCCAATTCTCACCCCCGTTAGTGCCCCCCAATTCTGACCCCCGTTAGTGCCCCCCCAATTCTGACCCCGTTAGTGCCCCCCAATTCTGACCCCGTTAGTGCCCCCCCAATTCTGACCCCGTTAGTGCCCCCCAATTCTGACCCCCGTTAGTGCCCCCCAATTCTGACCCCCGTTAGTGCCCCCCCAATTCTGACCCCTGTTAGTGCCCCCCAATTCTGACCCCGTTAGTGCCCCCCAATTCTCACCCCCGTTAGTGCCCCCCAATTCTCACCCCGTTAGTGCCCCCCAATTCTGACCCCCGTTAGTGCCCCCCCAATTCTCATCCCGTTAGTGCCCCCCCAATTCTCACCCCCGTTAGTGCCCCCCCAATTCTCACCCCGTTAGTGCCCCCCCCAATTCTGACCCCGTTAGTGCCCCCCCAATTCTGACCCCCGTTAGTGCCCCCCCAATTCTCACCCCGTTAGTGCCCCCCCAATTCTGACCCCCGTTAGTGCCCCCCCAATTCTCACCCCGTTAGTGCCCCCCCCAATTCTGACCCCCGTTAGTGCCCCCCCAATTCTCACCCCGTTAGTGCCCCCCCCCAATTCTGACCCCGTTAGTGCCCCCCAATTCTGACCCCGTTAGTGCCCCCCAATTCTCACCCCCGTTAGTGCCCCCCAATTCTGACCCCCGTTAGTGCCCCCCAATTCTGACCCCGTTAGTGCCCCCCTAATTCTGACCCCGTTAGTGCCCCCCCAATTCTCACCCCGTTAGTGCCCCCCCAATTCTGACCCCCGTTAGTGCCCCCCCAATTCTCACCCCATTAGTGCCCCCCCAATTCTGACCCCGTTAGTGCCCCCCCCAATTCTCACCCCCGTTAGTGCCCCCCAATTCTCACCCCCGTTAGTGCCCCCCAATTCTGACCCCGTTAGTGCCCCCCCAATTCTGACCCCCATTAGTGCCCCCCAATTCTGACCCCGTTAGTGCCCCCCCAATTCTGACCCCATTAGTGCCCCCCAATTCTGACCCCGTTAGTGCCCCCCCAATTCTGAACCCCATTAGTGCCCCCCCAATTCTGAACCCAGTTAGTGCCCCCCCAATTCTGACCCCGTTAGTGCCCCCCCAATTCTCACCCCATTAGTGCCCCCCAATTCTGACCCCGTTAGTGCCCCCCCAATTCTGACCCCTGTTAGTGCCCCCCAATTCTCACCCCATTAGTGCCCCCCAATTCTGACCCCCCCAATTCTCACCCATTTGTGCCCCCCCAATTCTGACCCTGTTAGTGCCCCCCAATTCTGACCCCGTTAGTGCCCCCCCAATTCTGACCCCATTAGTGCCCCCCAATTCTGACCCCGTTAGTGCCCCCCAATTCTGACCCCGTTAGTGCCCCCCCAATTCTCACCCCCGTTAGTGCCCCCCAATTCTGACCCCATTAGTGCCCCCCCAATTCTCACCCGTTTGTGCCCCCCCAATTCTGAACCCCGTTAGTGCCCCCCCAATTCTCACCCGTTTGTGCCCCCCCAATTCTGACCCCGTTAGTGCCCCCCCCAATTCTGACCCCCGTTAGTGCCCCCCCAATTCTGACCCCGTTAGTGCCCCCCCAATTCTGACCCCCGTTAGTGCCCCCCCCAATTCTGACCCCGTTAGTGCCCCCCAATTCTCACCCCCGTTAGTGCCCCCCCAATTCTCACCCCCGTTAGTGCCCCCCTAATTCTGACCCCGTTAGTGCCCCCCAATTCTGACCCCCGTTAGTGCCCCCCTAATTCTGACCCCGTTAGTGCCCCCCAATTCTGACCCCGTTAGTGCCCCCCCAATTCTCACCCCCGTTAGTGCCCCCCAATTCTGACCCCGTTAGTGCCCCCCCAATTCTCACCCGTTTGTGCCCCCCAATTCTGACCCCGTTAGTGCCCCCCCAATTCTCACCCCCATTCCTGACCCCCCCAATTCTCACCCGTTTGTGCCCCCCCAATTCTCACCCGTTTGTGCCCCCCCATTTCTGACCCCCCCGTTCCCCCCCCAGCTGTGGGTCAAGGCCCTGCGGGTGCTGCCGTACCCCCCGCCCCCCGGGGGGGTCCCCGAGTGCTGCCTGAGGGTGGCCCTGACCCCCCTGCGCCTCCACATCGACCAGGTGGGGGGGTCAGGGTGCCATGGGGGGGTCAGGGTGCTCCTGGGGGGGTCAGGGTGCTCCGGGGGGGGCTGGGTGCCATGGGGGGGTCAGGGTGCTCTGGGGGGGTGTGGGTGCTCCTGGGGGGGTCAGGGTGCTCCTGGGGGGTCAGGGTGCTCCTGGGGGGGTGTGGGTGCTCCTGGGGGGTCAGGGTGCCATGGGGGGGTCAGGGTGCTCTGGGGGGGTGTGGGTGCTCCTGGGGGGTCAGGGTGCTCCGGGGGGGGCTGGGGGTAACCCCTGGGGGGGCTGGGTGCCATGGGGGGGTCAGGGTGCTCTGGGGGGGTGTGGGTGCTCCGGGGGGGGTCAGGGTGCTCCTGGGGGGTCAGGGTGCCATGGGGGGGGCTGGGGGTAACCCCTGGGGGGGCTGGGTGCCATGGGGGGGGTCAGGGTGCTCCTGGGGGGTCAGGGTGCCATGGGGGGGTCAGGGTGCTCTGGGGGGGTGTGGGTGCTCCTGGGGGGGTCAGGGTGCTCCTGGGGGGTCAGGGTGCTCCTGGGGGGGTGTGGGTGCTCCTGGGGGGTCAGGGTGCCATGGGGGGGTCAGGGTGCTCTGGGGGGGTGTGGGTGCTCCTGGGGGGGTCAGGGTGCTCCTGGGGGGTCAGGGTGCCATGGGGGGGGCTGGGGGTAACCCCTGGGGGGGCTGGGTGCCATGGGGGGGTCAGGGTGCTCCGGGGGGGGCTGGGGGTAACCCCTGGGGGGCTGGGTGCCATGGGGGGGGGGTCAGGGTGCTCCTGGGGGTGTCAGGGTGCTCTGGGGGGGTGTGGGTGCTCCTGGGGGGGTCAGGGTGCCATGGGGGGGTGTGGGTGCTCCTGGGGGGGGCTGGGGGTAACCCCTGGGGGGGCTGGGTGCCATGGGGGGGGTCAGGGTGCTCCTGGGGGGAAATCAGGGTGCTCTTGGGGGGGGGGGGGTGAGGGTGACCCACGGGGGGTCTGGGTGCCCTGGGGGGGGGTTTGGGGCACCCCAGGAGCCCCCCTCACCCCCCCTTCCTCCCCAGGACGCCCTCATCTTCCTCAGGGATTACGTCAGCAGCTTCCTGGCACACATGGGCCCCCCCGCGGCCCCCCCGCACCCCCCCGACGGTACCGGCCATGGCGAGGGGCACCCATGGGTGCGGGGGGGGGTTGGGGGGGGCACCCCTGGGCGCTGGGGGGGGGGCTGGAGGGGGCACCCCGGGCGCTGGGGGTCCCCTCACCCCCACCCCCCCCCCCCGCAGCCCCCCCAGGTGCCGGGGACCCCCCCGGGCTGGAGCCGCTGGCGGATGAGGAGCCCGACACCGAGACCCCCCCCCGTCTACTTCCGGTCTGGGGACACCGGGGACACCCTGGGGGGGCACCCTGGGGGGGCACTGGGGACATTGGGGACACCCTGGGGGGGGGGCACTGGGGACACTGGGGATATTGGGGACACCCTGGGGGGGACAGCCTGGGGGGGGGGCACTGGGGTGGGATACGGGGGACATTGGGGACCCCCTGGGGGGGGGCACCCTGGGGGGACACTGGGGACACCCTGGGGGGGGGCACTGGGGACATTGGGGACATCCTGGGGGGGGATACGGGGGACATTCTGGGGGGGACATTGGGGATCCACTGGGGGGGGACATTGGGGGCACCCTGGGGACATCTGGGGGGGGGATACACCCTGGGGGGACATTGGGGGCACATTGGGGACACCCTGGGGGGGGGCCACTGGGGGGGGCACCCTGGGGGGGGGGGCACTGGGGGGGGATACAGGGGACGTTGGGGACCCCCTGGGGGGGCACCCTGGGGGGACACTGGGGATGTTGGGAACACCCTGGGGGGGGCACTGGGGACATTGGGGACACCCTGGGGGGGGCACTGGGGGGAGATATGGGGGACACCCTGGGGGGGGGATATTGGGGGCACCCTGGGGACATCCTGGGGGGGGGACACTCTGGGGGGGGCACCCTGGGGGCACATTGGGGACACCCTGGGGGGGGATATTGGGGGCACCCTGGGGACACCCTGGGGGGACACATTGGGGCCACCCTGGGGACACCCTGGGGGGGGATATTGGGGGCACCCTGGGGACACCCTGGGGGGGGACACTCTGGGGGGGGCACCCTGGGGGCACATTGGGGACACCCTGGGGGGGGATATTGGGGGCACATTGGGGGCACCCTGGGGACACCCTGGGGGGGGGATATTGGGGGCACCCTGGGGACACCCTGTGGGGGGGACACCCTGTGGGGACCCCAGCAGGGATGGGGGTGTCCCGGGATGGTGACGGGGGTGTCCCCACGGTGTCGTCCCCAGGGAGTTCCGGTTCACGGCCGAGGTCCCCGTCTGGCTGGACTATCGCGGGAAACGCGTCACCATGGAGCAGGTGACACCGGGGGGGGGGGGGTGATGGGCGGGTCCGGGGGGGGTGTGATGTCACGCCAGGGGTGACGTCACCCCGGTGATGTCACTGTCCCCGCGCAGGGCGCGCTGGCCGGGATCCTGATCGGGTTGGCCCGGCTGAACTGCTCCCAGCTGCGCCTGAAGAGGCTGTGCCACCGGCAGGGGTGGGGGACGGGGGGGACAGGGGGGGACAGGGGGGCATGGGGGGACGGGGGGGCATGGGGGGACAGGGGGGGCATGGGGGGCATGGGGGGACGGGGGGCATGGGGGGGACACGGGGGGACGGGGGGGCATGGGGGGACAGGGGGGCATGGGGGGGACACGGGGGGACGGGGGGACATGGGGACGGGGGGGCATGGGGGGACGGGGGGGCATGGGGGGACACGGGGGCACGGGGGGGACAGGGGGGCATGGGGGGACGGGGGGGCAGGGGGGGATGGGGGGACATGGGGGGACACGGGGGGACGGGGGGGGATGGGGGGGCATGGGGGGGCAGGGGGGGACGGGGGGGACAATGGGACAGGGGGGCATGGGGGGACACGGGTGGGACAATGGGACATGGGGGGACACGGGGGGATGGGGGGACAATGGGACATGGGGGGGACATGGAGGGGGTACAGGGATGGGGGGACACGAGGGGACATGGGGGGACACGGGGGGGCAATGGGACATGGGGGGGGTACAGGGATGGGGGGCATGGGGGGACATGGGGGGCACAAAGGGACGGGGGGGCATGGGGGGGCATGGGGGGACATGGGTACAGGGATGGGGGGGCATGGGGGGGCACAATGGGACACGGGGGCACGGGGGGCACAGGGGGGACATGGGGGGACACAGGGGTACAGGGATGGGGGGGCACGGGGGGACATGGGGCGACATGGGGGGACATGGGACATGGGGGGTACAGGGATGGGGGGGCATGGGGGGACACGGGGGGACATGGGGGGCACAATGGGACATGGGGGGGCACGGGGATGGGGGACACGGGGGGACATGGGGGGGGCGTGGGGAGATGGGGACTTGGGGGGACATGGGGATGGGGGGCACAGTGGGACATGGGGGACACGGGGACATGGGGGGGCAGGGGGGGGACACGGGGCAGTCGGGGGCTCAGGAGGGCGGACGGGGGTCCCCAGGGGGTCCCCGCAACTCGCCATTTCCGTGTGTCCCCCCGTGTCCCCCCCCCGTCCCCCCCCGTGCCCCCCCCGTGTCCCCCCCCGTCCCCCCCCATGTCCCCCCCGTGTCCCCCCCCCGTGTCCCCCCATGTCCCCCCCCCCGTGCCCCCCCCATGTCCCCCCCCCCGTGTCCCCCCCCCCCCGTCCCCCCCCCCCCCCCGTCCCCCCCCCCCCCCCCGTGTCCCCCCATGTCCCCCCATGTCCCCCCCATGTCCCCCCCGTGCCCCCCCGTGTCCCCGCAGGCTCTTGGGGCTGGGGAAGGTCGTGACCTTCGCGGTGACCGAGTGGCTTCGGGACATTCGGTGCCACCAGCTGCCCGGGCTGCTGGGGGGGGTGGCCCCCGTGCACGCTGTGCTGCGCCTCTGTGAGTGTCACCCGTGGGCCCCCACGGCCCCCCGTGTCACCCCACGGCCCCCCGTGTCACCCCACGGCCTCCTGTGTCACCCCACACCCCCCCGTGTCACCCCACACACCCCCCCCATGTCACCCCACACCCCCCCGTGTCACCCCATGGCCCCCCCGTGTCACCCCACACCCCCCTGTGTCACCCCACGGCCCCCCGTGTCACCCCACGGCCCCCTGTGTCACCCCACACCCCCCGTGTCACCCCACACCCCCCCGTGTCACCCCACGGCCCCCTGTGTCACCCCACGGCCTCCTGTGTCACCCCACGGCCCCCGGTGTCACCCCACACCCCCCTGTGTCACCCCACGGCCCCCCGTGTCACCCCACACCCCCCCGTGTCACCCCACGGCCTCCTGTGTCACCCCACGGCCCCCTGTGTCACCCCACGGCCCCCCCGTGTCACCCCACACCCCCCCGTGTCACCCCACGGCCTCCTGTGTCACCCCACGGCCCCCCCGTGTCCCCAGCTGCACCCCGTGGGTGGGTGGCAAATCACTGGTGGGTGCTGGTGGGTGGGTGGGATGTCACCAGGGTGTCCTTGGGTGTCACTAGTGGGTGCTGGTGGGTGGGTGATGTGTCACAGGGGTGTCCTGGGGTGTCACTAGTGGGTGCTGGTGGGTGGTGGCAGTGGTGGTGTGTCACTAGTGGGTCTTGGAGGGTCACCAGGGTGCTCTGGGGTGGGTGGCACGTCACTAGTGGGTGCTGGTGGGTGGGATGTCACAGGGGGTGTCCTGGGATGTCACTAGTGGGTGTTGGTGGGTGGGCGGGATGTCACGGGGGTGTCCTGGGCTGTCACTAGTGGGTCCTGGTGGGTGGGATGTCACGGGGGTGTCCTGGGGTGTCACTAGTGGGTCCCGGTGGGTGGGTGATGTGTCACTAGGGATCCTGGGGTGTCACTAGTGGGTCCCGGTGGGTGGGATGTCACTGGGGGTGTCCTGGGATGTCACTAGTGGGTGTTGGAGTGTCACTGGGGCGTCCTGGGGTGTCACTGGTGGGTCCTGGTGGGCAGGTGGGGTGTCACTAGTGGGTGCTGGTGGGTGGGATGTCACAGGGGGTGTCCTGGGGTGTCACTAGTGGGTCCTGGTGGGTGGGTGATGTGTCACTAGGGATCCTGGCGTGTCACTAGTGGGTGCTGGTGGGTGGGATGTCACTGGGGGTGTCCTGGGGTGTCACTAGTGGGTCCCGGTGGGTGGGTGATGTGTCACAGGGGCATCCTGGGGTGTCACTAGTGGGTCCCGGTGGGTGGGTGATGTGTCACTAGGGATCCTGGCGTGTCACTAGTGGGTGCTGGTGGGTGGGATGTCACAGGGGCGTCCTGGGGTGTCACTAGTGGGTGTTGGAGTGTCACTGGGGCGTCCTGGGGTGTCACTGGTGGGTCCTGGTGGGCAGGTGGGGTGTCACTAGTGGGTGCTGGTGGGTGGGATGTCACAGGGGGTGTCCTGGGGTGTCACTAGTGGGTCCTGGTGGGTGGGTGATGTGTCACTAGGGATCCTGGCGTGTCACTAGTGGGTGCTGGTGGGTGGGATGTCACAGGGGCGTCCTGGGGTGTCACTAGTGGGTGCTGGTGGGTGGGTGGGATGTCACCGGGGCGCCCCGATGTGTCCCCACGCTGGGGGGTGTGGCGGGGGTGACACGCGTGTCCCCCCCCCGGTGCCATCGCTGTCCCCAGGGCGGGCGCTGCGGGACCTGCTGGCGCTGCCGCTGCCGGGGGGCCGCCCCGGGGGGGTGACGCGGGGGGTGACGCGGGGGGTCACCGCGCTGGGCGCCGCCTCCGCCTCCGCCGCCATCGGCCTCGGCACCCGCCTGCTGCGCGCCCTCCAGGTGGGCACCCCAAAACCCCCAGAGCCCCCAGAACCCCCCCAAACTGCCCCTGGGACCCCAAAACCTCCCTGGGACCCCCCATGGGACCCCCAAATTGCCACAGGACACCCCCAAACTGCCCCGGGACCCCCCCAAACTGCCCTGGGACCCCCATGGGACCCCAAAACCTCCCTGGGACCCCCCCATGGGACCCCCAAATTGCCACAGGACACCCCCAAACTGCCCCGGGACCCCCTCTGGGACCCCAAAACTTCCCTGGGGCCCCCCAAACCACCCTGGGACCCCCCATGGGACCCCAAAACCTCCCTGGCCCCCCCCCCAAACTGCCCTGGGACCCCCCCCCCCGGAACCCTAAAACCTCCCAGGACCCCCCCAAAATTGCCCTGGGACCCCCCATGGGACCCCCAAATTGCCACAGGACACCCCCAAACTGCCCCGGGACCCCCCCAAACTGCCCTGGGACCCCCATGGGACCCCAAAACCTCCCTGGCCCCCCCCAAACCACCCTGGGACCCCCCCCCAGGGCCCCCCAAGACCCCACTGAGGGCCCCCCCCGCCCCTGGGGGTGCTGGGAGGGACCCCGGGGGGGTGGGGAGGTGGGGGGTGCTGGGGGCACCCCGCTGGCACCCTGACCCCCCCCGTCCCCCCAGGCGCTGGCAGAGGCTCTGTACGAGCTGCTGGCCCCCCCCAGCCCCCCCCGGCCCCTGGGGGCCCCCCCAGAGCCTCCAGGAGACCCCCACCAGGTACTGACCAGTATGGACCAGTATGGACCAGTATGGACCAGTATGGCTGGGGGCAGGGGGGGGGGGCTCAGGGAGATCCCAGTATGGGCTGAGGGGGGGCCCAGTATGGTGGTGGGGGGAGCTCAGGGTTGTCCCAGTATGGCCCAGTTGGGGGTCAGGGGGATCCCAGTATGGTTGGCGGGGGGGGCGGGGGGGGAGGCTCCCAGTATGGTCTGGAGGGTGTGGGGGGGGCTCCCAGTATGGCCCAGTTTGGGGTTGGGGGATCCCAGTATGGTCTGTGGAGGGGGGGGGCTCCCAATTTGGCCCAGTTGGGGGTTGGGGGATCCCAGTATGGTCTGGGGGGGGGGGGGGGGTGGGTGGCCCAGTTTGGCCCAGTTGGGGGGGTGGGGGGGCTCCCAGTATGGCCCAGTTTGGGGTCAGGGGGATCCCAGTATGGTCTGTGGAGGAGGGGGGCTCCCAGTATGGCCCAGTTTGGGGGTCGGGGGATCCCAGTATGGTTGGGGGGGCGGTGGGTGCCCCCTCCCAGTCCCCCCAGTCCCCCCCTCCAACCCATCTCCCCCCATCTCGTGTCCCCCCCCCCCCAGCCCCCCCCCGGCGACAGCACGCGGAGGAGCCCCGCCCCCCACGAAGGACACGAGGGGCCCCGCCCCCCCCCGCGGCCCCGCCCCCAATAAAGCCGTGGAACTGGGAGCACTGGGATGGACTGGTTGGGGGGGGGGGAGGGGCGGGAGGGGGCGGGGCTCGGGGCCCTCCTGGGTGGGGACATAAGCACCTGACGTCATTGCTGCGTCGGTGACGTCATCAGGAAGGGGCTGGGGGGGGGAGTGTGTTTGGGAGGGGCACTGGGAGGGTTTGGGGGGGTCCCTGGGGGGGTTGGGGGTCCCAGGGCAGTTTTGGGGGTCCCGGGGGGGGCGGAGACAGGGAGGGGGCGGGGCGATGCGGCCAGTGACCGGCGCTGGCGGGGGAAGGGGCGTGGCTATGCTAATAAGAACCCCCAGGCTCGAAGGGGCTGCCGGGAAGTCCCGCTACCGGGGAGAGGGGGGGGGGTTCCGGGGTCCTCGCGGGGCTCGGTGACGGCGGGGCCCGGCCGGGCGGGGCGGAACATGCGGGGAACGGGGGCGGGGAGCGGAGCGGCGGGGCCGGTGCGTGTGAGCGGGGAGTCACCGTGCCGTGTGTGAGCGTGGCGGGGGGTGCGGTGCGGTGCGGCGGGGGGTGAGGTCTCGCTCCTCGGCCTTTTGGCTAAGGTCACGTGCAGTGCCTGTTCTTATCAGTTTAATGTCTGATACGGCCGCGAGGAGAGGGCTCTGTATTAAACGGCTTTTTGGTGCTGGGAGTTGGCCCCGGAGCTTGCTCCCTCCGCTCCGCGCATCGTCCCGGTATTGCGGTGCCTCCGGGAGCGGTGCACCCCCGTCTGCCCGGTTAACGACAGAGCGACCCCCCCTGCCCCGCCACTTCCCCCCCTCCCCGAAAACCCGCGCGGCGCCCCGGGCCGGACCCGGCGTTTTTCCGGGGGAAACGTCATCTTTAATGGCGCTCCGCACCCAAAAACGCCTCCGTGACGGTTGGGGGGGGGTGGGGGGGTGGGGGTGTCCGGCGTCCCCGCCCGTGTCCCCCGCGCCCCTTCCCCCCGCTGCCTTCAGGGCCGCCCCCCGAAGATGGGCTCCGTCTCGGGGGCGTTGGGCCGCGGGAAGGGCACGTCCATCCTCCGGCGGAGCAGCAGCCCGGCGCTCAGCAGGCACCACAGGGACACGCTCACCCAGGCCGACGCCTGCGGGGACGCGGCGGGGTGCGGGGGGGTGTCGAGCTGGGCCGCGTGCCTGCACCCCCCGATTTCTCACCCCCGCGAGCAGGTACGGCTGCACCCCCTCTTCACAACGGCCCCCCCCCCCCCCGCACACACACAGGGTGCCCGATGCCAGCGCGGACAGACACACGGACAGACAGGCTCCCTGCGGGCACCTTTCCGTCTGCTCCTCCCCCCACTCGTGTCCCCCCCTCGCCCACAGCCGGGCCGTGGGGACCCCAGGCAGCGGGAAGGGGGTGTCCGACGTGCCCCCCCCCCCCGTTACCTGCGCGCTGTAGAGGTTGCTGTAGAAGCGGGTCGGGCTGTAGGACGCCCACGGCTTGCGCTCAGCCTCCTGGCAGCTGGGGGGGACGGGGATGAGCGAGGGGAGGGGAGAAAGGGGGGACCCCCCCCCCAACCCCCCCCGGGGAAGGTGATCGCTACCCGGACAAACTCTTGGTTTGCACAATGGAGGCGCAGAGCGCGTCCATCCCCACGCGGAGGATGCAGGCCGAGACGAGGAGGAAGAAGAGGACGACGAAGGCGACGACCAGGGCGATGCTGAGCCAGGTGCGGTCCCTGGAGGAAAAAGGGGAGCGGCGTCAGCGGCGGCGGCGGCGGCGGCGGCACGGGGCTTCGTGGGCCCCCCCGTCCCCCGTCCCGCTCACCACCGGGACTCCTCGGTGCAGCAGCCGTAGATGCCGTAGAGCAGCGCGGAGAAGCAGCACAGGGCCACGGCCACCGAGACGGCCGAGACGAAATAGCAGAGCGAGATGTGGCTGAAGGACCTGGGCACCAGCGCGCTCCCGTTCCAGCTCACCGTGCCGTACAGGACGCACCGGCCTCCGAACTCTCCCTGCAAACATTTGGGGGGGGGGGGGGCTGCCGCTCGGTGACACCTCCCCCCCCCAATACCCGAGCACCCACGGGCGAGGTGGAACAGCAGCGGCAGGAAGAGGAGGAGGAGGAGGAGAGGGGTGCCAGAGGAAGACGGAAGCCCCAACCGCCCCGGCTGACTCCTGCGCTCACATGACGCGTCGGGGGCCACAGGACGGGCAGGGGGCTCAGCCCCCCCCGCACCCCCCCCTGCACCCCCCGCCCACCACCCCTCGCCCTGCCGCGTGCGTCCCGGCTCCCCGCGGCACCCGGTGACCACAAACGGGGGGTGCGGAGGAATGGGGCGGGGGGGGGGCAGACCCGGCCGAGGCAGGAGCGGGAACGGAGCCCACCCGGGGCGGCAGGAGGGACGTGGGGAGCCCCCCCCCCAGGGCGTGGGGTGAAGCTGCTGTGCCCCCAGCTTGCCCCACACCCCCCCCCCAGGTAACGTGGCCGGCGCCCGGCCTCCGGCGGTACCTGCGCCACGGTGAGGGCCGACGCGCAGACGATGCCGCAGAGGAAGGCGGCTCCGTGGAGGCCCAGCTCCGCCAGCCGCAGGACGGACACGGCCATCTTCCGTGTGCCCCCCCCACACCCCCCCCTTCCCCGCTCGGCCCGGCCTCCTCCGCCCCACCCTGCCCGGCAGCACGGGCCGGGCTCCTCCGCTGCAGCACCGCCACGCCGACGCCGCCATGCTGGGGGGCCAACCGCTGCCCCCCATCCCCCCATCCATCGAATCCCAGATTTTGGGGGGGGGGTGGGGGAAGGGACCCCCCAGCCCCCCCCCATGGGCTGGGGCTGCAGCCCAGGACGCGGTCGGCTTTCCAGTCTCGCGTTGAGCCGCGCGTCACCCAAAAACGCCCTGCGCCGAGCAGCGGACACCTTTTTATTAACCACGCGACAGCGAGGGGCCGCGGCCGGTGGCACCCCCGGGGCAGGCAGCACCCATGGGTGCCCTCACCGAGGGGCACGCCGCCGCCCGGGGCCGATGCCAGCCGGCCTGGGGAGATGGGGGGGGTCGGGGCGCAGGGGGCTGGAGGGGCGAGCACCCAGCACCCACCTCAGAGGAGGAGGAGGAGGGAGTACTCGGCGCGCGGCCAGCGCCGGGCCGGCCGGGCGGTGCGTCCGATCATGGGCAACTTCTGGGCGTAGCGGGAGACGTGGCCGGGTCCGTGATGCTGCGGGAAACTGGTCTGGAAGAGGCGACCTTGGCAACGGCGCCCGGCTTGGCGACCCGCGATGACGAAACTGAACCGCGGGGCGCCGCGCGGAGCGAAACGGCATTTTTGGAAAACGTCGCGGGCGCCCGGGCGGTGGACGGGTTGACGCGGGGTCCCGCGGGGTCGGGCCAGGCTGGCCGGGCGATGCAGCGCCGGACGACCGGCCGTGGGCTCGCCGCGGGGGCTCTCCTCTTCCCGCGGGCTCACCGTGGCGTTGGCCGTCAGCTGCGGCATCTTACGCGTCGCCCCTTCGCCCCCGAAAGCCGGCGGTTCCTTCCGGGCGCCTTCGGGGGTACCGGGGGTCGTCGGGACGGTCGACGGCGAACCCGTACCGAAACGGGCGGCCAAGCTGTCGCCAAAGAAGTCGTAGAGCTCGCGGTACATGTCGTGCAGGGAGAGGGCGGGCGGCGCGGGGGCCGCGACCGAGGGGGGGCCGCCGCTACCCCCCCCGAGTTGTAGCAGGGGGCGGCTGAGGCCGAAACCCGCCTCGCCGGGGGGGTCCGGCTTGGGACTGTGCCGCGGGGAGCCCTCGTGCCGCGGGACGGCGCCGGGCGCCGGGGGGGGCGACTGTTGCGCCTTCATCTTCAGCAAACGCTCCACGGCCACCTTGGGGGGGGGGGGGGGGGAACGGTGCCGGGTAGCGGGGTGGGGGTGGGGGGGCTACACGTTGCCCCCCCCCACCCCGACCCCGACCCCGCCGAGCGGCTCACCAGGATGGCGCCGTAAACTTTGTGCCCGTCGGCCTTGACCTGGGCGTTGGACACGGAGTAGTCGTCCAGCACGGCCTGGAGGTTGGCCCAGTAGGTGGGGAGGTGGGGGTACAGCACCCGCTCCACCGCCTGCGGACGACAACCGGACGGACGGATGGACGGAGGTGCAGGCAGCGGCACGGGGCGGTCGGGGGCCGCGGTGAGGCGGCACAGCCCCCCCCCCCCAAAATCTCTCACCTTCCAGCCCAGGGCGTGCAGCCCCACCACCGCGCCGTAGTGGGAGCAGAGCGGGCGCACGGGGTCGGCCAGCACCTTCTGCAGCGAGAGCAGGATCTGGTGGTACAGCCCGCTCACCAGGTCGCCGTGGGTCCTGCGGGTGACAGCGACGATGCTCCGAGTCCCGCTGCGGACCCCCCCCAAACCCCCAAAATCTCCCCACCGGGGAACCGCCCCCCCCCCCCCATCCCAACCAGTGTCCCCAATCCCAGGCAGTGCCCCCAGCACCAGTCCCACCAGTGTCCCCAGCCCCACCAGTGTCCGTGTCCCAAGAGGGAACCCCCCTGTGTCCCAGGGAGGGTCCCCCCCCCATGTCCCAAGGGGGAACCCCTGCACCCCAAGGAGGGTCCCCCCCCATGTCCCCAGGGAGGGTCCCCCCCCATGTCCCAAGGGGGAACCCCTGCACCCCAGGGAGGGTCCCCCCATCCCAGGGAGGGAACCCCCCCGAACCCCGAGGGGTTCCCCCCCCACCAGAAGATGCGGCTGAGCAGCATGGCGGCGTAGTCGCGCAGCGTCCAGTGGTCGTTGAGGGGGTTGATGGAGGCGGCCAGCGGCTCCAGGGCGCAGTACAGGACGCTGCCGATGAGGCTGCGCACGTAGGAGCCCAGGCACAGGAACGGGTTCTGGATGAGGCTGCGGGCGATGTGCAGCAACCGGTGCAGCTGCTCCAGGTCGTGGCTCACCGACTTCACCTGCGCCGCACCGCGACCCGCTCGGCTCGGAGCCGCCGTCCTCCCCGACGCGGACTGGGGGGGACTGGGGGGGGACTGGGAGGACTGGGAGGGGAGTGGGAGGGACTGGGGGGGGGGGGGGGGGAGACTGGGGGGGGACTGGGAGGGGGACTGGGGGGGACTGGGGGGGGAGACTGGGGGGGGAGACTGGGGGGGGAGACTGGGGGGGGACTGGGGGGGGGACTGGGGGGAGGACTGGGGGGGACTGGGGGGGAGGACTGGGGGGAGGACTGGGGGGAGGACTGGGAGGGGGACTGGGAGGGGGACTGGGAGGGGGACTGGGAGGGGGACTCAGAGGAGGACTGGGAGGGGGCTGGGAGGGACTGGGGGGGGACTGGGGGAGAGACTGGGGGAGAGACTGGGGGGGAGACTGGGGGGGAGACTGGGGGGGAGACTGGGGGGGGCTGAGAGGGGACTGGGAGGGGACTGGGAGGGACTGGGAGGAGGACTGGCAGGGGGTAGGAGGGACTGGGGGGAGGACTGGGAGGGACTGGGGGGGAGACTGGGAGGGGACTGGGGGGGGGACTGGGGGGGGACTGGCAAGGGACTGGGGGAGACTGGGGGAGACTGGAAGGGGAACTGGAGGGGGGACTGGGGGGGGACTGGGGGGGGGACTGGGGGGGGGACTGGCAGGGGACTGGCAGGGACTGGGGGGACACTGGGGGGGCACCGCCCGGGTGCCGCGCTCACCCCGCTGACCACGTAGACGAAGTAGGGCAGGAGGGCGGCGATCTTGGAGTTGGTCTGCAGGTCCTGCAGGGCCACCTGGGGGGGG